>NC_091435.1:44176844-44476844 GCF_964237555.1 Oryctolagus cuniculus
GCCTGTTCAAATCCCAGTAGCTCCAATTCTGATCCAGATCCCCAGCTAAAGCACCTGGGAAAACAGTGAAAGATGACCTGAGTTTTGCATCCCTACTACCTACATGGGAGACCTAGATGGAGTTCCAGACTCCTGCTTTGGGCTGGCCCAGCCCTCCTGGCCATTTGGGGAGTGAACCAGCTGAAGGCAGGTCTCTCTCTCTCTCTCTCTCTCTCTCTGTGTGTGTGTGTGTGTGTAACTCTGCCTTTCAAATAAAAAATTAGTCTTTTAAAAAAAGTTGGCAGAGTTCATGACTACTATCCTCAGTTAATACCACTATATATGACAGTGAAATGTGAGTGCCCATTCTGTTGTGGGACAGCCGAGTGTTCATAAAAGGATGAAGCCCTCAGAGGATGGAAGGGTGGGACTGTGGCCTCTCATACATACAGTGCACACCTGCATAATGACAGAGATCAGTGAGAGATGAGACTTCTGCGACACTGGCCCTGGAATGCACCCCTCAACAATTAACTCACGGATGCTGAGGGACCACTGGTGGTCTGCTCAGGCCATCAGCAGCAGGCTCGTCCTTTGGAATGAGCTTTAGGAAGCCAGGAGTAGTTGAGATGGAATGAGCAAAGGTTAAATGTTCTTTCACTTACTTCCAAGTGATAGGTTTTAATTAAACATAATTCACACCTCAGTTGATCGGATCAGTCTCTGCTGCTGTCAGACTTGGAGACTGTCAAGGGAGGAACTGTGCAGAAAGGAGACATGCACTTGGATGGGGCAGGAAGAGGAGGAGGTGTACCTGGGTATAGGCATCAAAATTAAAAGAGAAATACATTTCAATGAATATATTACAGGTAAATATGATTTTGCTGTATGGACGATGGTAATTTCAATGTTTTCCCTCTTAAAAAGTCACCAAATAAATTGTCTTCATGAAAAATTACCTGGTTTCCTGATACTAGTCTCAAATATTATAGGGAGTTATAATTCGTTTCATGACAATGGAAATAGAATAGATTCAAGTGTTCCGCTTGTATAGATTCAGAAACTGACACTGAGAGAAGAAGACATGGACTAAGTCCCACAGAGCAGGAGGTCCAGGGTGACAACAGAAAAGACCCCAACCTGAGCCAAAGTGGAAGGCATCTGACAACATCAGTGACTTTTGTGATTCAAGCCATTCAAGAGAATTACAGAAATGAGAAAAATAATTCTTGCTAAGTTTCTATTTTGGGGGCCACAGCTGCAGGAGCAGGATTAACATATGTTAAAGTTAGAGTTCCTCTGAAGGTTGATTGTGCACATTTTTTCAAGTGTGGCTTAATCTCCCAGGAATGCAGAATCAATTTCAGATGTAGTTAAAGTGTGAAAAATATCTCTATAAATATTGTCTTATCAGATAAATATTAAGATCCTGGACCATTCTGCTTCAGGTCCCCGAATCTCTGTGTTAACTCCCACATCCACATTAGGCAGGCTTCAGCTAAATCCTATCCATTCACACAGTTCCCACTCAAATTCCACATCCTCCACTAAGCTTCGCCTCATGCCCTCACATGAATTAACTTGCACCTCCGTGAAATCCCCCAGCACTTTGTCTCCCTAATGTGGCACTTATGTGCTGTGGATGGTCGTTATGTGGACATGCACACATCTTATTTCCCGTGCTTCTCTGTTGCATCATAAAGTCCCCAAGGGGAAGAATGGTAACATACACATCAGCATAGCTACTTTAACAGCCTGGTGAAATACATCCTGCTTAGGAGGTGTTAAGCATGTTTTTTAAATGAACGATGACTGCATGAAAATTCTCCTGGGTACTCAGGCTTTCCTCTTAGTTTCATCTTAGAACTTGGAAAACAAGATTCTGCTGGTTGCACCTAGCCTGGGGCTACTTCTTCACCACTAAATCACAAATGAACCCCATATGCTATTCCTCTTCCCTACTTCTCTCTGGAGGTTCCTTCAAGTTAATTGGCCACTCTCAGTTGTAGCCTTGGATTGCTATCAGTTCTTACTTCTGGGGAAACCTCAGTTGGGAAAGGGTCTATGATGCTGGATTCTGAGTTATACATTCAATGCCATATGCTTTTCCTCTTTAATTCCCTAATTATTACCTTCTTTTCAGTTATCTTCATTTCCTCCCTCCTGAAATGCTACTTTTCCAGGTCTCTCTTGAAACTATCTCCTTTGAGCCATCCACAAACATAAGGCAAGCAGATGGTGCTGAGATTACACTGTAATTACCCCCAGAGAAAAACATCCTTGTTCCCAAAGCAGGCAATTTGGACTAAAATAGAACTTTAACCGGAACAGCCCAGGTAAGTGCAGTGTTAAACTACCTACATATATGATTGTATTTTATAGAATAGAAGTCACCATTCCCTTTGGACAAAACCAGGCTGTTGCTCTCCACCATGAAGGATGGCCAACATTTGAAAGTTAAAATTAACTGTTTTCTTTTCCATGAGGAACTCTTGCAGACCCCATCCACTTCCACATTCAACTCCCACAACTAATGGGTTCTGGAGCAGCTGAACCACAATGGAGCATCTACCCCTACCAATCATTGTGTGCTCTACCTCTCATAGCTAACTTTTAAGTACATACTCTATTTTAAAAAGTAATATTCATTGTAGGGGAAATTCCTGAAATACAATTGCCATTAGTATTCTTGCTTTGACTTTCGAAAAAGTCAGTATCTAATTCTTAATCTGTGTCTGTCCAGGCTCAGAACACAATGGGTGTAGCAGAGATGAACTTGGGAAGGTGAAGTTATCAAGTTCCCATACCTTTTACCCCACCTTGCCCCCTCATCACTGCTCCCATATCTCTGTCTCTCTGTGGTAACCAGTGCCATAGTAATGAACAGGTCCCCCTGCTTGGATAGCTGCCCACAACCCTGTTATAGAATGGTTTGGCTCTGCATCACTATTGTCTACAAGCTCATATAAGCAACTGTAGGCCATAGCTAGATGATAGATGTGTAAGTTTTTTGATGTCTTCTCTCTCAACTACATTTGATTTTCAAGTGTGTATGATTCAGTCTTTCTTTCAAATTTGCAAGCAGATCAAATAGATTATTTTACATTTTATAGGTGAGATTAAGTGTACATGAGGATTATAGTTCCTTTTGAAAACAGGTGAAACTTATTTCTGAATTAAGTGCCCAATGTTCTACACATAAAATCTGTTATTTTTTATTACTGAGTATACTTAAATATGAATGTAACAATATGTTTTCTCTCAGAAAATTGCTGAGAAAATGAGTTTTATAACAAACTTAGGATGCATAATAACCACCTATATTCACCTATGCTACAGTATATCAGATCAACAATATATCAGAGTTGGTTTTTGCTTAAAATCATAATTATGAATAAATAAAAAATGAAGCAATATTTCAATTTCCCCCTACTGAAGAAGAGAAACTATCGCAATTTTTCTTGTTTAGTTCCCTCATCTTGCTGGAGACTAGGTTTTCTTCATTTACATGCTAAATTTTCAAAGGCTGTTATTGGAAAGAAACATTGCTATTTAATTTGTTTTAAGATCTGATAGCAGAGGAGGTTGACAGGATATTAAAAATAAGCACAGAAAATCAACAATAAAAACTTTAATTTAGATATAAGGCAGAAGTTGAACATGCCTAGTGACAGGAAATGTACTTGACAACATATCATATTCTTTTTTGTCAAAGAAATCCTCACAAAAAAACATGGATGCTGTGAATATTTGCCTAATTTTATTTTATTTTTTAAACTTTTATTTAATGAATATAAATTTCCAAAGTACACCTTATGGATTACAATGGCTTCCCCCCCATAACGTCCCTCCCACCCGCAACCCTCCCCTTTCCCACTCCCTCTCCCCTTCCATTCACATCAAGATTCATTTTCAATTATCTTTATATACAGAAGATCAGTTTAGCATACATTAAGTAAAGATTTCAACAGTTTGCTCCCACACAGAAACATAAAGTGAAAAATACTGTTTGAGTACTAGTTATAGCATTAAATCTCAATGCACAGCACACTAAGGACAGAGATCCTACATGAGGAGTAAGTGCACAGTGACTCCTGTTGTTGACTTAACAAGTGACACTCTTGTTTATGGCCTCAGTAATCACCCTAGGCTCTTGTCATGAGCTGCCAAGGCTATGGAAGCCCCCTGAGTTCACTGACTCTGATCATATTTAGACAAGGCCATGGTTAAAGTGAAAGTTCTCTCCTCCCTTCAGAGAAAGGTACCTCCTTCTTTGATGACCTGTTCTTTCCACTGGGATCTCACTCGCGGAGATCTTTCATTTAGGTGTGTGGTTTTTTTTTTTTTTTTTTTTTTTTTTTCCCTGAGTGTCTTGGCTTTCCATGCCTGAAATACTCTCATGGGCTTTTCAGCCGGATCCACACGCCTTAAGGGCTGATTCTGAGGCCAGAGTGCTGTTTAGGACATCTGCCATTCTATGGGTTTGCTGTGTATCTCACTTCCCATGTTGGATCGTTCTCTCCCTTTTTGATTCTATCAGCTAGTATTTGCACACACTATTTTTGTTTATATGATCCCTTTGGTTCTTAGTCCTATCATTATGATCAATTGTGAACATAAATTGATCACTGGGACTAGTGAGATGACATTGGTACATGCCACCTTGATGGGATTGAATTGGAATCCCCTGGTATGTTTCTAACTCTACCGTTTGAGGTAAGTCAGCTTGAGCATGTCCCGAATTGCACATCTCTTCCCTCTCTTATTCCCACTCTTATATTTAACAGCGATCACTTTTCAGTTAAGTTTCAGCACTTAAGAAGAATTGTGTATTGATTACAGTATTCAACCAAAAGTATTAAGTAGAACAAACAAAGAAAAAATACTAAGAGGGATAACATATTAAGCTGCTCATCAACAGTCAGGGTGAGGGCTGATCAAGTCACTGTTTCTCATAGTGTTCATTTCACTTTAACAGGTTTCCTTTTTGGTGCTCAGTTAGTTGTCACCTATCAGGGAGAACAAGTGGTATTTGTCCCTTTGGGATTGGCTTATTTCACTCAGCATAATGTTTTCCAAATTCCTAACAGGGATCACTTTTCAGTTAAAATTTAAACACCTAAGAATAATTGTGTGTTAATTACAGAGTTCAACCAATGGTACTAGAACAAAAAAAAATACTAAAATGGATAAAGTATTACATTGTACATCAACCGTCAGGACAAGAGGTGATCAAGTCACTGTTTCTCATAGTGTCCATTTCACTTCAACAAGTTTCCCCTTTGGTGCTCAGTTAGTTGTCGCCGATCAGGGAGAACATATGATATTTGTCCCTTTGGGACTGGCTTAATTCACTCAGCATGATGTTTTCCAAATTCCTCCATTTTGTCGCAAATTTTGTTGCTAATTTTAAAAAATGAAATCTTCTTAAGATAATGGTTTTCTTTTTAAAGTTTATGCATTCTTTTGATGATTCAAATATTATTCACATATAGAATTGGATCTTTATTTGAAATTTGGAAGTAAGCGTAAAAAAAGAGTAAAATGAATTTGAGTAAAATGAAGGAAGTAACAAAGAAAGTTGTAAATGGAAAGACCGTAGAGAGATCTTGAGCAGAGAAGAAAAATTTTATAAGAAACATAAAGGAAGGAGGAATACAGATGATGAAATCAGTCGCTCATTAATGGTTAGCAAGGAGGTCAGAGGTACATGAGATATATGACACAATATGCAGGGTGGGAAACAAATAAAACATTGCTTATATACTTGTTGTTAACTGCTACTTTATTACTTAAAAGGGAGAAAGAAACAAAGAAAAAAGAGAAAGAGGGATAGAGGAGACAGAATGCTCTCTGCTAGTTCACTTGCCAGATGTCTGCAACAGCCATGTCCTTGTCAAGCTTGCAACACCTCATGGATGGCAAGGATCCAATTACTTGAGCCATCATGTGCTGTCTCCTAGGATATGCATCAGCAGGAAGCTGGAACCAGAGTTGAACTGGAACTCAAACTCAAGCACTCTGACATGAGATGCAGGCATCCCAAGGAGGATCTTAACTCAGCTAATTGCTAATTTTAAGCCAACAAATTTAAGTAGATGCTGTGATGTTTCAGAAAAACATAATGAGTGTTTGTAGAATGATATTCATATTGGAGACAGATAATAGAATGTAATTTTTCTGTTAAATAGTAAAAGATTCCATTTCTTATCAGTGTACTAATCCTCTATCTTAATCACATCATAATTTCCCTTTAGCAAAATCTATAGGTATTTCTACCAGGGAAGGAACTAACAACAAAGCAATAAATTGTCCTCCTTGGTATATTATTTTTAGATTAACATGTAAATGTATTTTCACAATTAAAGCTACTAATGCATGCCTATCATGTGTTTATATTTACAGAAATTCATTTAAGGTCAGTGTGATTAGGTGTTTTTCATCTGTTGCGATTATTAGTCAAAGTCATTGCAAATAGGAAGTTCAACAGAAGTATAACCGTGAAATCATGTTTATTTCTTCTTTCATTTAAAACACAACTAGAATTTTATGTCATTAATTTTGCAACAGAGTGATATGTATTCACAATGTAATAGAAGAGTTTTAAGAGTCTGAAACCTTTGTGTAATGATTTCCCCTAATCCAACCAAAGAAGTTAAGTGATCAGAATGTGTGAAATGTATACTCAGGCTACATCTTGTGATGTCTGTGCATCTCCTGTCATTCTTGGTCAGAGGTAAATAGCAGGACATGAGGAAATTGCTGTAATTCTTTCTGAGGTTGTGGTGTGGCACATTTACAGGTCTGCATGAACAGCTGGATGCTTTCTCAGTTCATCATTCATGAGTTGTTTCACCAGCCTTGTCAACAGTTATTCCTCTAAGGAGCAATCATCCACATCTTGCACTCCTTGAAGACTACAAAGTCATCTTGAACTAGCAGTTAGATTGACGCTGCTTACTTGAGCCTCAAAATGACACTTGTGTTATGATACAGCACAACACTCTCCAGATGGAAATAGGGTCTAGTAGCAATCGCAAAGCTCCAAGTATCTGGTATCATAGTAGGTTCTAGTTTAAGCACTTGCCTTCTGTCACTTCTCTGATTTTTTTAAGATTAATCATATCGAAGGACATATATATATATATAAATGAGCAAAAATAAAGAGATATTCTAGACTATTAAGATATTCAAGATATTATTGAAATGATAAGTTAGAAAATAAGATGGGTTCCACACAGATGATTTTTTTAATGGGGATGTAATACCCTTTGGGGATACTGATCAGCACAAATAGATATTTCTTCAGGTCTACTTGGATACAAGAGATTTATGATATGAATATATTAGAATATATTTCATGTGCTCCTTAAATCTGGAGCTAAGAAGTGTCCTTGATTTGAAGAGGAAAGTTTAAAAAAGAAAATCAATGTGAAAGAAAAGTTGATTTGAACATTTTGCTGTAACTCAGGAAATTTTTATTTGGAAAGGAGACTTCTTATTTCTGACTTGGTAGGTAGAATCTGTGATTCTTATTAAGTGAGATATTAACTTTGAGAATATAATTTGAAATTGAAATTTAATTGCAAGGCACTTGTACACTATTTCTTTTCAGGTATGTATAATTGATTTTAACTCTAATCTTCACTAAGTCACAAAAAGTAGATGGGCTATCAACAGTTGGGTCTGCACTTACCCAAAGTTAGAAACTCAAAATAAGTCCTCCTCTCCTCTCCTCTCCTCTCCTCTCCTCTCCTCTCCTCTCCTCTCCTCTCCTCTCCTCTCCTCTCCTTCTCTCTCTCTTCTCTTCTCTTCTCTTCTCTTCTCTTCTCTTCTCTTCTCTTCTCTTCTCTTCTTCTCTCTCTTTGATTTGAGAGGTAGAGTTACACACAGAGAGAGGGAGAGGAAAAGACGAAGGTCTTCCATCCTCTGGTTCACTCCTTAAATGGCTGTAATGGATGAAGCTGGGCTAATCTGAAGCCAGGAGCCAGGAGCTTCTTCTATGTCTCCCACATGGATGCAGGGGCCCAAGCACTTGGGCCATCTTCCACTGCTTTCGCAGGCCATATCAGAGAGCTGGATTGGAAGAGGAGCAGCTGGCACATGAATTGGTGCTCATATAGGATGCCTGTGCCACAACTCCAGCACTTCAGACTAAGTCTTTTACATACATGAGTGGCATGGACTCAACCATTTTAGCCATCACTTTTGTCCCCTGCCCCCAAGATCTGCATTAACCAGGTACATAAGGGATCTGGAGTGGTTCTGGTACTTGAACTTTGTTACTTTGATTGTGATGCTGGTGTCCCAAACAGTGGCTTGGCTGCTAGGCCAAATGCCCACCCCCAATGCATTATTAGGTGTACTTGTTTTGAAATTTTAAAATATTTCCACCTTTTTATGTAATTTGATATTTTTATTCTTCAATGAACCTGATGCTTCTAAATTTCTACTGCTATGATTCTTTTTCTAATTTATTGCTAGTCTTTTAATACTGTTATATAAATACATTATGATTTATTTATATATCCTATATTTTGGGGGCTGTTTCCTGTTTTTTGCTAATATAAATAATGCTACTCTGAGTTCTTATATCTGTTTCCTAAAGCAAGATTGCAGAAGAAGCTTGTCTAGGCCTAGAAGTTGACTTAAAGTTTAAGAATGTGCATGTGTAGCTTTATAAGATAATGCCAACTTTATTTTCCATGTAATTTTTCCAATTTACCCCATTAGCTGTATGCAGCTTTCCCTATACCCTATATTCTATTTTTGATATTTCCAAACATTGCCAATCTCATGGATACAGAGTTTCTTGTTATAATTCTATTTTTCATGTTGTAGTTAGCAGTGAGGGGTAAGGATTTTCCATTTGCTTTTCTTTTTTACAGGACTTCTAAGAAATGTATGTTTCATACATTGAAAAATAGCACTTTTCCTCCTGTATATGCTGCAGTATATTCCCCAAATTTCTTTTCCTCTTTTCATATTTTCATTCATTTGAGAAAATAATATTTTCTGATTTTAATATGATCCAGTTGTAAACTCATTAAGTGTAAATATATTTTCAACCCCCAGGGTCAATGAAGTTTCCTTTATCATCTTGTTTAAAGTTTTACAGTTTTGTTTTATGCTTAATTTTTAATTCATTTGAAGTTGATAATTGTGGTTTTATAATATAGGGATTCAGTTTAATGTTCTGTTTTTGTACTGATTAAGCAGTGTCTTCTTTCTTCAATTATGTATTAATGACTACAATGATCATTCTGTTATTTTGAACTGTTCTAAGACCTGTTCTAAGCCCACATTAATGTAAATATTTTAGTTTTCTAAGAAATTTTGATATTTGATGAAATAGGCTCACAATTTGTACTCCTTTATACTATGTTGTACATTATGATTTATTTATATATCATCTATATTTTGGAGGCTGTTTCCCATTTTTGCAGGAGCTTCTGTGCCTTAAAATTCCCAATAAAGTTGACTAAGTTAGTTGAAAATATGGGGCAATTTCACTGTATTTATAGATCAATGTAGAGACAACTGATTGGGTTGATTTTTTTAAAATCCAATAACACTGTATATATCTCCACTCATTTTTGTCTCTTTAAATTTCTCATTAACAAGATCATAATTTTTAGTTACTAGGGTGAATTGTGTCTGATGTTTTTCTTTTGAATTTTTTAAATATTTACTTTTGTTTCCCAGAAGTACAATTAATAATTTACATTAACAATTTATTCACAAAACTTTAAAACATCTTTGTTAATCCTAACAATTCTTATGATTACTGTTTTCAATTTCCTATCAAATTATCATTTTCAAATAGTGACTACCCAATCCTTATAAATTTTATTTATTTTTTCTGTTTAAATACATAGGATAGATTTTCTTTTACAATGGAGGGGACACTATAAGTAATTTTTGTGTTAGTTGTGATCTCACATGAGACATTTCTACATTTTCAATATGAAAAAATATTTTAGCAGTGGATTATCTTTTTAAGTTAAGGATATTTCTAGTTTGGTAATATTATTATCATGTACAAAGTTTTAATGAACATCTTTATTTGTCTGCATTTATGAAACTAATAATTTTATTTAGTTTCTTAATTTGATAGTTATATATTTTCAATTATAATTCACCTTTGCAGTTTTGGAGAAAGCCATGTATGGGTCATGCTGTAGTACTCTTTCATATACTATCTGATTCAGTTGATATTTTGTTTAAAATTTCTGCATCTAAGTTTAAAGGAGGATTAAACTTATGGTTTCCCCTTCTCACCATACTGTTATGCGTAGTTGATAAAATATTGCATTAACTTCACAGAATGAGTAATAAGTAGAAGGATATTTCTTCTTTTTAATTCTCTGAGGAGTTTATATGCATTACATATACACAATCTTTATAAAGTTATAATTCACTCAGAAAATATTTTGATCCTGGAATTTAATTTATTGAACTTATTTTAAAACATTTATTTGTTTTATGAGTATCTGAGCTTCACTTCTTTCTAATTCAGTGCTAGTAACAGATTCCCTGAAAATTTGTTCATTATTTTTTCTAGATAGCCAAAGTATTCTCACTGTGTGCTACACACACACGAACACACACATATATTATATACTAATTTATCAGAATGTTTAAATTTACATAATTATTCCATTTATTTATTTAATTATTTTTAATTTATTTCTTAAGAAATACAAATTTCATAAGCACAACTTTAGGAATATAGTTATTCTTCCTCCCATACCCACCCTCCAACCCCTCCTCTTCTTCCCTCTTCCCTTGTCAGTCCATTCTCCATTAAGATTCATTTTCAATGAACTTTGTACACAGAAGACCAACTCTATACTAAGTAAAGATTACAAGAACTAAGTAAAGATTATGACAATTTGCCAGGAGCCTGGAGCTGAATCCAGGTTTCCCATATGGAAGGCAGGGACCCAAGTACTTGAGCCATCACCTGGTGCCTTCCTGGGTGTTCATTTGCAAGAACTTGGAGTTGGAAGTAGAGACAGTACTCTAATTCAAGCTCTCTGATATGGGATGTATCACAAGCAGTTTAACCCCTGCACCAAATATCCAGCCTTAAAATTTTCTTTTTTTCAATGGTCTTACAATATTGCTTGACATTCATTTATATCATTTTATATATTTTATAGTCTGTAATTTTACATCTGATAAATTTGGATTTTTTTTTTTTTTGAGAGGCAGATAGTGAATGAGAGGAAAGACAGACGGAAGGACAAATAGAGTGACTTCTCTTCCAGTTCACTCCTCAGAGTGCCTGGAAAAGCTGGAGCTGGACTGAGCCAAAACCAGGAGCTGGGAACCCAATGCACATCTTCATGATGAGTGTCAGGAACCTAATTAGTTCAGCCTTCACTGCCACCTCCTGGAATCTGCATTAGCAGGAAGCTGGAGTCAGGAATAAAAACTGTGCAGGTACTCAGGTTTGTAATGCACATGTCTGTACCAGTGTCTTAGCCATCAGGACAAACACCCACCCTGAAGGATTTTATAGTTGAGAAGTTTTAGTCAGTACTACTGAAATCTCATTATTATCAAAAAACTATAAATTTCCAAAGGGAGATAACTCTTGACAAAATATAAAGCCATGGTTTGTCTCGACTATATTCACTGCAATAGGAATACCAATAAAATTAGTGTGGCCACTGTGTAAATACAGCACGTGAATCTATGAAGCATTGCTTTTATCTTTCATAGATGAAATTCGCTAAAGGCATGGGACTTAAGGTTTCTTCATATCAAAAAATCAAAAGAAAATAAAAATTATAACTTTGTCAGGTGCTAGATAACGTAATTGCTTTGACTGTGGAGTCATTACACAAAGTATGTTATATCAAAATACCATGTCTTACACCTTAAATAATTACAACATTTTATTTGTCAATCATATGTCAATAAGACTAGAAATATTCAAATCTGTTTTCATTAAAAATGAGATCTATTGATGTTAGAGAAAATAAAAATCTATGCAGAATTAAAAAATTATGTCCATATGCCATAGAATCATCTCATGGAGAACAGCATTGAGTTTGTGTAAAAACAGATTCCTGTCTCTTATTCTACGGTAAACACCGCTGAACTTTCTCCCAATTTGAGTAGGTGGTGGCCATCTTATTTTAATGGCCAGAAGGAGGGGGAAAATAATTTACAAAAAATAAATGTGAATTGTCTTCATGTGAGTATACACAAGGAGACATATTTTCAGCTTGTAAATTCCAATTTAATTCTTCTTTTAAAAATATGTGTAAAAGCAAGTACGATTGATATTATAGGAAAATATTTTAAGCAATAAAATTATATTATTCACAGATTTGTATATCAAACTTTTAACTTGAAAAAATTATACCTCCATTTAAAATAATTGCCTTAAAGTACAAGGACAGGTGTGCACATTCATTTATTTATTAAACAAAGTATATTAAACTAATAAGATAGACAATTTTTGGCTGCTCTCTTGGAGTTTTTAAATAACTCTTGAAGAGTTCAGCCTGAAATATCATATAAAATCATTTCACATTAAGAAAAACAAAAGGAAATTATAGTTTAATCATATGATTTTAACATAAAGCAATTATTTTTAAACTCTAATGGAAGAAATAGTTGTAAACTCATCTATAATGATACACTATATTTTAAACTGTCAAATATTTAGATCTTCTTTAGAAGACAGAAGTGGGGTAAATAGAATTTCAATCCTTTTTTGAAATATTGATCTCACAGTAGAAGATTACTGTAAAGTTAACCTTTACCCCACGTTATCTTTGCTGCTGCTTATAGGTCCATGTCAGGCTATATCTCCATGGTATTGGGTTCAGAATTAATCCATCTTCCTGCTGCACATCATTTATAATGAGAGCAACTTTAATCCTCAGTGTCCTACTGTAAGCTGCTCTTACTGTGAATTTGTTTCATTGAAAGTATTTTAGCTTATCTTCTCTAAAAGTGACACTTCATCTTTTAAAACATCTTTGATATTTTTGAAGGACTGTAAGTACAAAGCAGTGGTTCATAATCATTTTTATATTAAAATGATAAACTATCATGGTCAAAGATATTTATGTATTAGTATTTTAAAGTTAAATTAAGTGGCACAAAAATGCTGTCCAAATAGTGTAAAAAATTAGTACAAAATTATCATCATTCAGGATATCAGATTCTAACTCAGAAATCAACCTATCTATCCCATTATTGGTTAATAAAGGTACACAGGTATGAATTATAAAGAATAAATGCTACTATTTTTCTTGTCATTTTTCTTATAAATGATTTATATACACAGGACCAAATTAAATTAAAAATTAATCTATGCCCATTTAAAATTTATGATCTAAGCCATATGAAACTAAAATTGATATGAAAATATTTAAATTAGTGAGGCAAAATTGATACAGTTAGAAATTCTTCAGTGATAAAGAAAATGTTTGAATTAATGTAACCAAACAAATAAGTTGTCACTTCAAAATGTGACTTTTAGGGTTAGAAGTGGATTCAAATCTCGTTTCAACTTGTAATGTGTTTGGACATATTTCTCCCTCCACTTAATCTTCAGTCTCCCTAGTAGTCCCAAATTTCCTTTGTGTAATAAAATTCACTTAATGATATCCTGCCTGCTACAGCCCTGTCACACATCGTAGCTTCCTGCAAAGATTTTTTTGCCCCCACATCTTCTTTTGAGACACGATATTATTAGAAACTGAGAAACTGGAGTGGTATGTTAAAAACTGGAAAAATAAGTAAATTGCCCCAAGCTAATTTTACTTTGTTTCGAAATGGCAGGAAATGTTGGGATAATCATGATTCAAAAAATATTTTTAGCTGACATATAAAAAAAGTACATATATCTGGAATTCCATGCACGGTTTCGTACATTCCCACGGATAATGTATAATGCCTAATCAGGGAAAACATCCAGCTCCATAATTTCTTAAAAAAGGTTTATTTATTTGTTTGAAAGGCAGAGTTACAGAAAGGCAGAAGCAGAGAGAGAGTCTTTTGTCCATTGGTTCACCCCCTAGATGGCCACAACAGCCGGAGCTGTGCCAATCCGAAGCCAGGAGCCAGGAGTTTCTTCCAGATCTCCCACGTGAGCACAGGAGCCCAAGGACTTGGGACATCTTTTACTGCTTTCCCAGGCCAAGGCAGAGAGCTAGATGGGAAGTGGAGTAGTAGCCAGGACTCGAACAGGTGCCCCTATGGGATACCGGCACTGCAGACAGCAGTTTTACCTGCTATGCCACAGTGTTGTCCCCTCCACAAATGTTTATCATTTATTCATGGTAAAATACTCAAAATTCTTCCTTTTTTTAAAAGATTTATTCAGTTATTTGAAAGCCAGAGTTACAGAGAGATTCTATCCACTGGTCTACTCCCTAGTGGCTGCAATTAACAGGGCTGAGCCAGGAGCTCCATCAAGGTCTCCCATCAGGGTGGCAGAGGCCCCAGCACGTGGACCATCTCATTCCAGTTTTCCCTTGCCATTAACAGGGTGCTTGATGGGAAGTGGAGCAGCTGGGAAATAAACTGGCACCCATATGGAATGTGTCACAGGCAGTGCCTTTACCCACTATACCACAATGTGGGCCCCTCTTCTAGCTTTTTAAAAAATAAAATATGGGGCATATTATCATAACCTACAATTACCTAACTGTTCTTATTCCTGTCTAACAATATAACCTTTCTATGTCCTTCTCTTTCCTCCTCTCTCCACAGCTTCTAACAACCATTATATTCAATTTTTAGAGACCACTTTTTTGAAAATCCACATGAATGGCAACATTTGTTGTTGCTCAAGAAGTTTAACAACAAAACATTCTAATAAGAAATGAGCAAAAAGGTATGAATAGATGTTTTTCAAAGGATAAAATGCATATATCCAACAGATACATGAAAAAATGCTCAAAAGCACTAAGCTATCAGGGAAATGCAATTAAAACACAACATGAGGTATCATCTCACTCCAGTTAGAAAGACAATTACTAAAAAATCAAAAATTAAAAATGCTGGAGAAAAGGGCACCCTTATACACTGTTGGTGGAAATGCAGATCAGTATACTTATAAAAAGCAGCATGCAGATCCTCAAAAAATCTAAAAATAGAACTACCATATGACATAGCTATCCCAATTATGGAAATATATCCAAAGGAAATTAAGTCAGCATATGAAAGAGGTTTCCACGCTCCCTTTTTTATAGTAGCCTAATTCACAAGAGCAATAATATGGAATGAGCCTGTATGCTCATCAGCTGATGACTCGATAAAGAAAATGTACATGCACATGGAATATCACTAGGTAAAAAAAAATGAAATCCTGACATTTGCAAGAAAATGGATGGAAATGGTGGTCATTAAGCTAAGACTAAAAAGCTAGATCTAGTCAAATAAATATCACATTTTCTCTTAAATGTGGATGCTAATGTATAGAGTACAAAAGGTGTGTGGATGTCATATTATCAGGCACATAGAAACAAAGTTATAAAAATTGCCTTCAATTAATAATATCATTTACTTGACAATATGCCCTTCTTTACTCAAAAATATCAAAGAAGGGGCCAAATAATAAGTTTAGGTTTTAGAATATTTTACTGTTGGAGCTGGTATGTGGCACGGCAGATTAACCTGCTGCTGGCAGCATCAGTATCCCATATCAGAGTGCGGTTTCAAGTCCTGGCTACTCCACTTCTGATCCAGTTTCTAGATAATGCACCTAGGAAAACAGTGGATGATGGCCCAAGTACTTGAGGCCCTGTTACCCATGTGGGAGATCAAGATGGAGTTCCTAGCTCTTGGCTTTGGTTTGGTTCAGACCCGGCTATTGTAGCCATTTGTGGAGAGAACTAATGAATTGAAGATCTGTGTCTCTCGCTCTGCCCCATCTGTTTCTGTCACTTTTGCTTTTAAATAAACAATCTTTTAAGAAACAGTATTCTTTTTAGCAGGAATTATTCACTGAATGTAAAAGTTGGGTTAAAATCACAAAGAAAGATACATCTTGTGATGAAGCTCACAATGAAATCTATGATTCTTATTTATAATTATTTATTTTTTGCCCAGAAACATTTTATTTAAGGTACAAACTTCTTGTATTTCATAAATACAACATTAGGAACACAGAATCACAATAATTATTTCTTTTTTTTTTTAACTTTTATTTAATGAATATAAGTTTCCAAAGTACGAATAATGGATTACTATGGCTTCCCCCCCATACCGTCCCTCCCACCCACAACCCTCCCCTTTCCCACTCCCTCTCCCCTTCCATTCACATCAAGATTCATTTTCGATTATCTTAATATACAGAAGATCAGCTTAGTATACCTTAAGTAAGGATTTCAACAGTTTGCTCCCACACAGAAACATAAAGTGAAAAATAATAGATGATTTTTTTTTAAATGATGATGAAATCAGATCAGACCTATTGTCATGTTTAATCCCAGTGAGATTCAAGTTGGGAATTGATAATTTCTTTTTTTTTTTTTTTTTTTTTTTTTTTTACAGAGGATCAGTTTAGTATGCATTAAGTAAAGATTTCAACAGTTTGCACCCCCATAGGAACACAAAGTGAAATATATTGTTTGAGTACTCGTTATAGCATTAAATCTCAATGCACAGCACATTAAGGACAGAGATCCTACATGAGGAGTAAGTGCACAGTGACTCCTGTTGTTGACTTTACCAATTGACACTCCTGTCTATGGCATCAGCAATCCCCCTATGCTCCAGTCATGAGTTTCCAAGGCTATGGAAGCCCCTTGAGTTCTCTGACTCTTATCTTGTTTAGACAAGGTCATAGTCAAAGTGGAGGTTCTCTCCTCCCTTCAGAGAAAGGTACCTCCTTCTTTGAAGACCTGTTTTTTCCACTGAGATCTCACTCACAGAGATCTTTTGCCAGAGTGTCTTGGCTTTCCATGCCTGAAATACTCTCATGGGCTTTTCAGCCAGATCCGAATGCCTTTAGGGCTGATTCTGAGGCCAGAGTGCTATTTAGGACATCTGCCATTCTATGAGTCTGCTGAGTATCTCACTTCCCATGTTGGATCACTCTCCCCTTTATTCTATCGGTTAGTGTTAGCAGGTACTAGACTTGCTTATGTGCTCCCTTTGACTCTTAGTCCTTTCATTATGATCAATTGTGAACTGAAATTGATCACTTGGACTAGTGAGATGGCATTGGTACATGCCACCTTGATGGGATTAAATTGGAGTCCCCTGGTATGTTTCTAACTCTACCATTTGGGGCAAGTCAGCTTGAGCATGTCCCAAATTATATATCTCTTCCCTCTCTTATTCCTACTCTTATGTTTAACAGGGATCACATTTCAGTTAAATTTCAACACTTAAGAATAACTGTGTATTAATTACAGAATTAAACCAGTCATATTAAGTAGAACAGGCAAAAAAACTACTAAGAGGGATAATGTATTAAGTTGTTCATTAACAGTCAGGGCTATGCTGATCAAGTCACCGTTTCCCATAGTGTCCATTCCACTTCAACAGGTTTCCTTTTTGGTGTTCAGTCAGTCGTCACCGATCAGGGAGAACATATGGTATTTGTCCCTTTGGGACTGGCTTATTTCACTCAGCATGATGTGTTCCAGATTCCTCCATTTTGTTGCAAATGACTGGATTTCGTTGTTTCTTACTGCGGTATAGTATTCTAAAGAGTACATATCCCATAATTTCTTTATCCAGTCCTCAATAGACATTTTTCAAAAGAGGAAATCCAAATGGCCAACAGGCACATGAAAAAATGTTCAAGGTCATTAGCAATCAGGGAAATGCAAATCAAAACCACAATGAGGTTTCACCTCACCCCAGTTAGAATGGCTCACATTCAGAAATCTACCAACAACAGATGCTGGCGAGGATGTGGGAAAAAAGGGACACTAACCCACTGTTGGTGGGAATGCAAACTGGTCAAGCCACTATGGAAGTCAGTCTGGAGATCCCTCAGAAACCTGAAGATAACCCTACCGTTCGACCCAGCCATCCCACTCCTTGGAATTTACCCAAAGGAATTTAAATTGGCAAACAAAAAAGCGGTCTGCACCCTAATGTTTATTGCAGCTCAATTCACAATAGCTAAGACCTGGAACCAACCTAAATGCCCATCAACGGTAGACTGGATAAAGAATAATTATTTCTTTCAAAATATATATCATTATCTCATTATCCAAATTTGAAGACAATTAACAGTTTCATAATTTGTAGCAAAAGTGAGAAGTACACAGTTATAAAGTCTAGTGCTTGTTGAATGCTTACTATAGCTGTTCAAAATGCTATCTCAGTATGGGCTAATTGAATTTAAATGACACTTATCAGTCAGAGGAAGGAAGTGACAAATAAAACCAAAGAAACTGAGGCACACAGAGTTTAAAAAATTGCCCATGAATAAGATTTGCAAACTAAATGTAGGAAGGTAAATACAGGCACTTGAAGCCATTCAGAGCTAGCAGCCCTTAATAATGTTTTTCTACCTTTTACCAAAAATGAGGGCAGAGCAAAATGAATTATTCTTCATATAAGAGACAGCATCAATATTTAAACTTGTATTTTTGTCTTATCAACATTAATTATCCTGATTATTTGGGTAAATCTCTGCTTTGTATACATTAAATTGTGTGAACACAAAACTAATATTCAAATTTTAGTTTAATTTTAGTGGGAAAGGGGAGGGTTGCGGGTGGGAGGGACGTTATGTGGGGGAAGCCATTGTAATCCATAAGCTGTACTTTGGAAATTTATATTCATTATATAAAAGTTTGAAAGCAAAAAAAAAAAATAAAATAAAAAAAAATAAAAAGTGGAACATTTAAAAAATTTAAAAAAAATTTAGTTTAAAAAAGTGTTTTAAACCTCTACATTTTGCCTTATTTTTACTATTCTTTTTAAAAATGTGTATCTGAATGTGATTAGACAGTGAGAAAATAAAGCAAATCTGCAGAGAAACATTTCAGTTCACTTAACTTAGACCTATAGATTTATATTCCTGTATAGTCTTCACATTTTGGTGAATTGTCTTGTTATGAACAGAAGAGCTGGGTGGGCATTTGGCACAGCGTTAAGTAAACGGTTAACATCCCAAATAGAAGCATCTGGTCAAGTCCCAGCTCTACTGCTTCTGACCCAACTTCGTGTTAATGCACACCCTCGGAGGCAGCGGATGATGGCTGAGGTAGCTGAATCCTTATCACCTACCTGGGCTAGCTGGTTGGAGTTCTGGGCTCCTGGTTTTAGCCAGGACCAACATTTGCTGTTGAGGGTATTTAGGAAGAAAACCAAGGGATGGAAGATGTCTGTCCATCTGTCATTCTCTCTCTCTCTCACCCCACCTCTCTGCCTGTCATATGAAGTGAGAGATTTTAAAAGCTGAAGAAATGGATAGGATAATGGGATCCTAGAAATAGCATGGATTTTAAAGCAAAGTGAATTATTTGAAATGCTTTTTGGTACATAAGAAATGAGGAGAAAGGAACATTGCCGTTCAAGAAAATAAGCCTATTTGATTGAGTCTCCTGACTGTAGTTTAAGTAACATTGGTTGTATTCTTTTACATAGAAGAAAAAAAACTCCCTGACCTTCTTAAGATTTACAACATGTTTCACTAATTAGCATATCAATAAATCACAAGCTGATTTCCCTGAATGAATTTTCTTTTTGAAATTAGACCTAACTTCTTTGTATTAAAGACTTCCCAACTTAACCACAGGTATGAACTAAACAATGGAAAATACACAACTCCATTTTTTGAGAGGATTCAAAAATTTTCAGTCACTCAAGTTGTGTAACAGTTGAAAACTATACCTGATTGAAGTCACCATGTGGCCATGCTGTGAGTGAGTACCATTCTGTCTATAGGCATTTTGCTTTATTTTTCATATACTTTATGGGCATGCATAATTCTCTCCTGGTATGATAGCAGTTGTGATTTTGCCTCAGTGCAATTCCCCAGAGCATAGTAGATACATCACAACTTTTATGCCTCCCTTTGTGCAAATGAATAATAAGGGGGAACATTATAGAACCAAAAAGAACAAAAAACAAAACTCTTGGTAGATATAGTGTTTTCATTAGAAGACAACACACTTGTTGGCTCAAAGCCAGAAACAAAAAGAAATGTTTGTCTTTGCTAGCATAATCAAATGTTTTCAGTGCAAAAGTCATGAAGAAGGGCACAGAATTCAGTTAGTGGCTCTTCAGTTGCAGAAGATATGGGAACATGAGGTTGATGGTCCAGTAATGAGGAGATTTTGTGATAAAAGAAGCAATTTTGTAGAACTAAGTTTCCTCAGCATAGATGCCTTGGTTATGTTTTTATGTATCTTCACTATGGTTATATTCAAAGGTTTAGGAAAAGTAGGCTGAGGCAGTTTTTGTCTGAACTTTCATACTGATAGAATTCTACACTAAATGTGGTAATAAATGCTTAAAATATGTAAGCAGTTTAGCCTGGATCACCAAGAATAGAATGTGTTAGAGAACTCTTAGACTTTTCAGACATCCAAATATACACAGACAGCATTGCCAAGGACCAGCGACTCTTGATTTGGGTCACTTCGTCCATAGAATACACCTGCTGCCCCCAGAAGACACTTCTGGTGGTTGAAATTTATTGGGAGGGTGGGACCAAATATCTAGAGGCTAAGGATGTTACTAAATCTCCTACAGTGCCCAGGAGAGTCCCTCATACAAAGTAATCATCCAGACCAACATGAGAATAAAGTTCATGTTGAGAAATAAGCTATTTCATGAGCTTGCAACTTACTTTTTTAAATAAAAATATATTAGTATAAACAGAACAGATTTCATGTATTTCATAAGTACAATGCTAATAAGATAATCATATTTTCCTCCTGTCCTCTCTCCCTCCCTCAATCCCCCTCCTTCCTTCCTTTTTTTGTTCTTTTTCTTTCTTTTTAAATTTTTGTGACTTGATTTCGTGGCTTAAAACATTGAATGAGGGACAGGCCTTTAGGGCGTTGATTGAGACACACAAACCCCATATTGTAGTACTTAGGTTCTGATCCTAGCTCCACTCCCAATTCTAGCATCTTGCTAATTCATATGGGAGATGGAAGTGATGGCTAAAGTAGTTGCATGTCTGACACACAGTTTAGGGACCCTAATTGAGATCCCACCTCCAGCTTCCACCTGGCCCATTCCACTTGTTATGGGTATTCTTGGAATGAATCAGCAAATGGGGGCTCTCTCTTTGTCTATCATTGTTTTTGTGACTTACTTTCTCTCTATTTCTGTGCAAATCAAATAAATAAAAATAAATGAATAAAATTAAAATACATTAAACGTGAAATGTAACTATCTGGTGTTATAGGATCTTTATTATGTTCCTATATGTTTAGCAAGCAATGTATACAAGGCATCTTCAAAAAGTTCATGAAATATGTATATTATGAGAAACTATGCATGTATTTCTGAAATATTTTCCTGCAAATAAACTTATTTTTAATTTCATATCCATGAACTTTTTGAAACTCTCCATATGTGATAAGAACTAGTCACTCACATAGACCCAAATTTGAAGATTCTCAACCACCAAAAATAATTGTTTTTATAATAAGCAAATCAGTGAGTAACTCTTCTCTCCCTAAGCAGGTGAGGAATTCACTCACATTTCTAGGTGGCTGTTAAATTTAGCTTAACCAGACCTGCAATTCCTCATGTAAAGTGCAACATCATAACATTCAAGAATACTTACCCTGAAAAGCAAGAATAGTATTCTTGCTACACCCATTGGGCTTTTAGCAAAGCAAACACTGAAAGTTCATTCCACAGGGACTTTTAAAATCTATTCTAATCCCATATTACACAGATGGAGAGAATAATCTTCCAAAAGGGGAAGTGTCGATCATGATTGCACAACTAGTTAGTGGTGAAACCAGACCCAGAATTACCTTATATATCACTATAAAATGAGGTCATGATTTGATGACTTTGTAAAATTGATTCTATGTATATTGAGATGTTATGTTGAGATGATTTATAATGGAATTTTTGCTGTGCTGCAGTAGTTTGGAATTGTCCTTGGTGACTGACATGACCTCTTGTGCCATCTTGATAAGATGGGGCTTCCCACATAATGATTTTTTCCCTTCTATGGAATGTACTTTCTTTGTGTTAATATTACATTCCTACTGGAAACATCATTTTCAAGGCACAATGTACCATATATAGTATTCTACTTTAAATCATGCTATGCCTTTAAAGTTGTACAAGCGTGTGTCTGCATGTCAGAGAGATTAGGCAGTGAGTCTCTAAAAATTCATTCCTCTCCACAAACCCATTAATCTTTTACTTTTGTAGGAGACAAATCTGCTTTCTGTCCTTGAATGATAGTCTGTATATAGACTGACGTTTATATATATATATGTATATATATATATAATATACACTTTAAATATATATATATGTATATATTGTTGAGCTGATTTTCTTGGGTATTATGCCTTCACATGGTAATGAGAATATATGATTAGATTTTTTTCTATTTTAATTGTTACCTGAAACTCAAACAACTATAACTCTCCTTAAATGGAGATAATACAATTAACTGGAACTATGCATTTTTCTCCGAAGGACATTATAAACAGCATGCCATATTAATTTGAAGTACAATATAGAAGTTTGACTTAGTTACAAATGAAAGGACTTCTAATTGAACAGACATGTCATCCTGAGTTTTACTACTTCTTATACTCTTACACAGTGTTGTTCTATGAATGCTTTCATTTTTGTAAACTGAAGCTTTACATACAAGAAGTTTCAGTACAAAATGATTTATGTACATAGTCTCCTTTATATACTATCATAAGATTCATGATCCAGGAACTAAAACTTAGATCCAACACATTATGTTGGTCTAATATGAAGGCTATAATGTTTAAATAGCTGTTTCATCAAGGAATAAATTACTATATCAGCAGAAGCTTGCATTGTTATTTTGCCGCTATCACTCTGTCACTCTTCAAATAAATAAATGAATCTTTAAAAATAAAAGAATTAAATGCATGTGATGTGCTGTGTTCTTGTCAGATAAGTTGAAAGGTATTTCAAAGTCAGGATGCTGTTTAATAGGTAATTATATTTGACATACAGATTATCAAACCGTCTTAAAAAGCCTCAGAGATTAAAGATGTCAGTATAAACTTTTTCTTTCTTTCCCTCATAAATCAGAATCTAATTGCAAAAAAATAAAATCCCAGATACAGATAGATACAATTGTGATGGGAAAGAGTACAGGTCGCTGTAGATATTTAAAGAGGGTTTGCTGTTATTCTTTCATTCTCCTACACTTTGCCCTTTCTCTGTCATTGTGGGTGTCTTAGGCTGGACCATCCATGCTAGAAAAAATCATGTCAACAAAACAACTTTAATTTTTAAAAATGTTACTTCCTATTGGTTTAAGTGAGAAAAAAATTAGGCATATGCCCTGTATTGAGAACCTTCAATGGTTTAATTCCTCAGTCAGGAAATGCAAACCAGTCAGCGAATGACAGTGTCTTGTAACCCATCAGTCCTATAACCAGTCAAGAGAGAAATACAAACTGGGAAGAGAAGCAACTTGTGTTTCTACACAAGTGTCTGAAAAGGAAATCAGAATAAAGGAGGATTCTTACCAACATAATATATTCCAATAAAACTTATTTCACTTAATTGATAGACCATTGCCTGATAACTCATTTGTATCTTACTGGTAGTAAACCATAAGTATTATATTCTTCAAAAGTGAGGAAAAAATGGCAGTGTGTCCTCAGGGATTCCAGAAATCTGTTGTTAAAAACTGGTTAAGCCTTTGTGAGGAATATGGAAGTGGGTAAGAGAAATTAGCAAAAAATTGGGTTGATTATGAGAAGGAAAATATTTACATGAAAGCGCTGACTTTTTTCTCTATGTTTAGCATTTATAGAAAGAATCAAGAGTGGTCTTGATTAAAGATTCACTATTATTTAGCACTTCACACATTTTTGTTAACTTCTATGCTATTCAATTATGCTAATGAGAATGCCCATTATGAGATGCATTCAGAATTTTGGTATTTTATGCTCAACTATCTAATGATTCCTACTGAAATAAATTCAGACAGAATGAGAAATTGTACAGATTACATCCAATACAATCACAGCACACGCACACACACACACACATTGACCTAAATTATTGAGGCTACATAGAGAGACAAAAAGAATAAAAATGAGGATGAATTCAGATATTTGTATTTTAATTTGAGTAACTTTAATAGTACTAGTTAATATTTTCTACCCTTATTTCTAGGATGAAATACAATGTTATTAACCCATCTTTTCTTCCTTTTTTTTAAAGATTTATTTATTTATTTGAGAGGCAGAGTTCCAGAGAGAGAAAGGGAGAGACAGAGAAGGAGATTTTCCACTTGCTGTTTCACTCCCCGAATGGCCACAACTGCCAGGTCTAGGCTAATCAGCGGCCAGGAGACTGTATCTTCTTCCTGGTCTCCCACATGGATGAAGGGGCCCAAGCCCTTGGGGAATCTTCCATTTCTTTCCCAGGCCATAAGCAGAGAGCTAGATTGGAGGAAGAACAGATAGGACATGAACCTGGCCCATACTGATGCTTTCACTGCAGGCAGAGGCTTAATCTCTTACACCACAGCGCCAGCCCCTTAACCCCATTTTACAGAAATATTTTTATAAGAATTATTACTCGTAAAATACAGAATGGGGCTGGCACTGTGGCATAGAGAGTTAAGCCACATCCTGCAGCACTGACATCTCATACAGGATCTGGTTTGAGTCCTGATGGCTCTGCTTCTGATCCAGTTCCCTGCTAACACACCTGGGAAAGCAGCAGAAGATGACCCAAGTATTTGGAGCTCTGCCACCCACTTGGGAGACATGGGTGAAGCTCTTGTCCTCTGGCTTCAGCCTGGCCTATCCCTGACTTTTGTAGCCATTTGAGGAGTGTGCCAGAAGATGGAAGATTTCTCTTTCTCTCTCTCTCTCTCTGTTCCTCTCCTCTCTCTCTGTAACTTTGCCTTTCAAATAAATTAAAAAAAAATTTGTTTATTTATATTTGAAAGACATAATGACATAAAGACAAGGCTAGACAGAGAGAGAGAGAGAGAAAGAAAGAAAAAAAAAAGCTCTCATCCACTTGTTCATTCCCCAAATGCATGCAACAGTCAGGGCTGAGCCAGGTCCCAGCTCAGAGGCAAGAACTCTTCCAGATTCCACATGGTGGCAGTAGCTCAAGTGGGCTATCTTTTATTGTCTTCCCAGTATATTAGGAAGTTAGGTAGGAAGTGAGGAACCAGATTTGAAACTATATTCTGATATGGAATATTACATCCTAAGAAGAGACTTAACCCACTGTGCCACAATTCACCCCACCCTATATGTGTCTTTCCACCACTACAGAAGAGTATGTATCCTGGGTTTCAAGTCATTAGCTAATGTACTTGACAGATGATTCAGATCTCCATGGTCCTAAACTAGAACATCTTGATATGTTGGAGTAGTTTCTAGATTAATCCACAGAGATAAAAGCATGAAGAAGGAGCACTTACCACGCTGAGAGCAGTTAGAAGGCCATCCTTTGGACACTGTATATTTTTAGCTGTTAAGGTTATGCTCTGTGTAAGATTTTGTGATCAGAGTTTAAAGATGGGGGAGACTTCTAATCTGAACCAAATAGATGGTAATAAAATACAAACGTTCATTTTTTCCTTTGGTATTGGAGACAACAGATAAATATAAAGTAAAATACTATCTTTCTTTTTTTAAGATTTATTTTATTTTTATTTGAAAGGTAGAGAGAGAGGTAGAGACAGAGAGAGATCTTCCACCCGCTGGTTCACTCCCTAGATGGACGCAATGGCCGGAACTGCACGGATCCGAAGCCAGGAGCCAGGAGCTTCTTCCAGATCTCCCACTTGGATGCAGGGACCCAAGGACTTGGACCATCTTCTACTGCTTTCCCAGAACATAGCAGAGAGCTGCATTAGAAGAGGAGGATCCGGGACTCAGACCAGTGCCATATGTGATGCTGACACTTCAGGCCAGGGCTTTAACCTGCTGTGCCATAGTACTGGCCCCAATAATATCTTTCTTTGTACACACATTTGGCAAATAAACTACTGGGAAATCTTAAGATGGTTCTGAGTAGAATCACAATGTATAATTAGCTTGTGTACTGATTCTCTCCTTCTCTCTCATTCTGTCTCTCTCTGTCTTAGGGAAATATGTCTCTGGCATGCTTCTGCCTGGGTCAATGAAGTTTCTGACCTGGTTAAACAAAGGACGACTGGCCAGACCATGACCTGATTAGAAACGCCTGTCTATGCCGGCGCCGCGGCTCACTAGGCTAATCCTCCGCCTTGCGGCACCGGCACACCGGGTTCTAGTCCCGGTCGGGGCGTCGGTTTCTGTCCTGGTTGCCCCTCTTCCAGGCCAGCTCTCTGCTGTGGCCAGGGAGTGCAGTGGAGGATGGCCCAAGTGCTTGGACCCTGCACCCGCATGGGAGACCAGGAGAAGTACCTGGCTCCTGGCTTTGGATCAGCGCGGTGCGCTGGCCGCAGCGCGCCGGCCGCAGTGGCCATTGGAGGGTGAACCAACAGCAAAAAGGAAGACCTTTCTCTCTGTCTCTCTCTCTCTCACTTTCTACTCTGCCTGTCAAAAAAAAAAAAAAAAAAAAAAAAAAAAAAAAAAAAAAAAGAAAGGAACGCCTGTCTTTGAAATCTGAAACGACCCGAGTACCAACATTGAGCCTGCCTATCTCTCCGCTCTGATTTTCCCCATTCCTCAAGAGTTCTCTGTCCAGTTTGGTGCATCTAACAACAAGCTGTTTCCTCAGACTTAGTATTAAATTCATCTTCTCCAGGAAACTTTTGAAAATGCAGAGGAAAAATATAAAGAAAATTGAAGACTAAAGGCAATACAGTTTTGTTCTACAGCAATACTTTCACTCCATAAAACAATGCATTTATCTACCATTATGCTTTTTACTTCTATTCCATATTAACCTCATATGATTTATGCTAATTTTTCTCCAAGATGATAATAGAAGTAGAAAGTTAGATTCAGAGTATTTGCTTTGCTATTACTCCACCTACTGGAAAAGCCCTTCACTGGCCACAGATTTCTGGGACAGAGACAATGTAAAGTTAAGAGAGAAAAGGAATTAGAATTATGTAGAAGCACTGACAAACCTGTTTTCTTAATATTGGCTTACTTAATAGGTTAAAAATTTGATTGCACAGCAAGTTGAATGACAACGTACTCTGTTTTATTCTTCCTGATTTTATGTTGTTCTCAGCTACTGAGTCTTAATCACAGAATGTAAAGAGGATTATTTTGCTATTAAGATTCTTCACTGTACATTGTACATGTATCATTTGCTTATCAAGCAGGCATGTATGTTTTGCTCTCATTATACCAAAATTACCAAAATGGAAATATAATGTAGATTCTCTGATAATTCAGAAATAAATTCATATAAACAATGCTCGAGAACAAATTTTTACTGTATATTCCTGCATATCAAGCAAATTAAAATAGCTCTTTGTTACGAATACAATATAGATGATTTTTGGATACTAAAACTAACATATTGTAACGTCATTGATTTTCCAGGACATTTTGACCATTGCATGGGAATCCTCTACTTAGAAATACTGATGAATTTATTTTTAGAAACAGTTTACCTAATTTTCAAATCTGGAGTACTAAAGAATACAATATAATTTTACTGCATTTAATAAGCATTGCACTGGAGCCAGGATACAATATGTCATTTGTTTGGAGTACTTAATTCAGCAGGTAGTTGGTCTATGGCCATAAGTCTTTAAAAATTACACCTTAAAATAATTTGATGAAGTAAAATATGCATGGATATTGTCGGTTATTAGACTCAATATTCTTCATGTGTTATTTATAAATGAATCAATGTCAAATAAATTTATATAAAAGTTAATTTGAAAGCTACTTCCTTTTACAATTTTGTGGAAACAAATTGATGCCAAATGAAAGCTTAGTATGTGCGTGTGTGCGCTTGTGTGTGTGAGTGTGTATGCACACAGGTGGAGGCATTATCTACTCTCACATTTCCATTACCTTTATTTGAAAGTATATAAATAAAAATAACAGGACAGGTGGCTCTGCATCCACAACTATTGTGGTGTGAGGCATCTTTCAGAAGATTCCATCTACCAATGACTTAATATGGAGACTATTAGTCTGATTTTATAAATGATTACATCATAAGTCTTAGAGCAAATTATTCCATTTTCACATTCCAATGAGGCAAAATGTAAAATCAATTGGAAGCTAGCTCAAAGGCATAAGTTGAGGGCCATTCACAATATCATGGATTGTGGCAAAAAATCAGACATGGTCCTATGTTGTTTTTGATCAAAAAATATCCTTGTCTGAGCACCAAATGAAATTAAGTTCTTTTCCACTGCAACATAACAAAACATGTGCTAAATGCAAGGGAATCAACACAGCTGCTTGCTAGCATTGTGATTAGAGATGCACTGGTTTGGATAAAATAAGAACCGGCCTGAATCTTTGCCCAAAGCTTGAACTGAAATGACCCTGAAAGAAGTTCAAACGGTTTGCCAAACTTTGGGTTTTTTTCTTTCATTTCACATACCCGGTTGTTACAATGAAAAATAAGGCCCTTTTATTACTGTATTAAATCAATTAATGAAGTTCAAAGAAAATGAGATAACCACGCAAATAGAGAATAAAACATGGTATCAAATTTTAACAACTCAAAGTTAAAGCCCCGAATTGGGTAAAATGTGTTTTGCTTTTTTCACGGAAATTTATCATAGGATCATTTTTCACTTATTTCTAATTAAAAGATTGTAAAAAAAATGAACATTTAATTTTCCCCAAGACTTCTGAGGAAGGGTATTGAAAGCTGTATTGCATGCCAATGTGCATTTTGGGGTGTGTCAAGATTCTATGGTTAATACAGTACTGTGCAGATGAACTGCATTCATAATAGACTGAGTCAAGATGTAACTGCCCGTTCTGTGACACTGATTAACATAGAGGTAAGATTGTTAATGAAACAAAATCTATATCAAGGATGCACATTATTGTCAGAAACTCAGTTGGCAAAAGTAGGATTAGTACAGATAGGTAATCTAAAGGAAACTGACATTCATATTCAAATAATTGTATGTAGAGAACTTCCCAGTGGCTGTGGAACTAAAAGGCAGAAAAGCAGTAAAATATATTTTAAGGAGCCTTACAAAGAATTGAAATCAAATATTCCTATAATCTCATCAAAGAAAATAAACTCTCCAGGCCATCAGCCTTTCTTTAAACTAAGCCTTCGATTTCTGGGAACCTTCTGTATCCCCTCTCCCTGTTCTACATACAGTTCCTTTCCTGACTTTCCTTTCTCCTACAGGCTCTAGAATGTTGGTTTCATGGTGAACCTTCTCTCTGTCACGTTGCAGAACACACGTAACCCTACTTTGTGTTGATTTAAACCAAGCTCGGCTCCAGAGTACACTTCATCTTAGCCCTAAAGGAAATCTATTTGTTTTTCTAGTGAAAGAGACTCAACGGTAGTAGTAGGGAGTTTCTTTCTTTTTTTTTTTTTTTTGGACAGACAGAGTGGAGTGGATAGTGAGAGAGAGAGAGAGAGAGAGAGAGATCTTCCTTTTCCGTTGGTTCACCTTCCAATGGCCTCTACAGCTGGCGCGCTGCGGCCGGCGCACCGCGCTGATCCAAAGCCAGGAGCCAGGTGCTTCTCCTGGTCTCCCATGCGGGTGCAGGGCCCAAGGACTTGGGCCATCCTCCACTGCACTTCCGGGCCAAAGCAGAGAGCTGGCCTGGAAGAGGGGCAACTGGGACAGACTCTGGCGCCCCGACCGGGACTAGAACCCGGTGTGCCGGCGCCGCAGGCGGAGGATTAACCGCGGCACCAGCTGAGTTTCTTTTGCATTT
Organism: Oryctolagus cuniculus; assembly: GCF_964237555.1. NCBI lineage: Eukaryota > Metazoa > Chordata > Mammalia > Lagomorpha > Leporidae > Oryctolagus > Oryctolagus cuniculus. Next base: position 44,206,811 of record NC_091435.1, read on the forward strand.
CAATGATTATTTCTTTCCTGTTATTAAAATCACCTCTTGCTCTCCTATGCTTCCTTCTGATTGAGGCATGCTAACACATGCTTTTAATGGCTTGGAAGGAACTTTACTTCTGAACTTCTCAGATACTAGGAAGTCTGTGGTACTAACTATCTAGTTCCCTAATTGATTCATTTACAGGCTCCTTGATACAGGCGTGATTCTCTTGAAATTTGGTTGAATAATCTGATACATAAAATGTAGCATTCACCTTGAGATGGAGCTCACATTGCCGCTGCAATGTCAAGAAACAGTACCTCATGAATATCTTTGTTTCTTCAACAGTGGAGGTTTGGGAGCAAAGATTGTCTGCCTCTTGGCTAAATGATGCTTGAATGGAAAACAAATCTTGGCTGTCTCTGGCAGCTACTTATTTACAAAGAAGATATCCTATATTTCAGAAAAAAAAATGTCAGAGTTGCCTCTCTCCAGATAAAAGAGAAGTGTGCCAACCATCTTCGATTAATTCCAAAATCCATGACCTTGGAGTTGCTGGCAGTTGGTAGAAACTGAGCATACACTCAGTACATCTGACCCTCACTGTACTGCCCAGCAGAAAAGCAGGGTATGTGTGTCAACACTAAGTTTGTATGAGAGTTAATGAGCTCGCATTCTAATCCAAGATAAATAAATAAATTTTGGTATAAAAATCTTGACACAGTTCCTAAACTACACGGCAGCATTCTAAGCTTTTGTTACTGCATTTTTTCTATAATATTAATACTGATTTCATATTTTTTTGTTCTAAATGTCCATCCCTAATATGGACTGAATATTTATATCCTAGCCCCAAATTCATCTGTTGGAGTCCTAACCCCCAATGTGCTGACACCAGAGGTGAGCGTTTTGGGAGGTAATTCAATGTAGATGAGGTCCTGAGAGGGGAGCCCCTGTGGTAAGATTGGTGTCCTCAGGAAAGAAGTGACCAGAGCTCCTTCTCTGTCTCTTCTCATTGGAGCATCTGCCTGTCAGGCAGAGGGTCTCCACCAGGAATCAGTGGCCAGCTTGTTGATCTTAGACGTCCGAGTACTGGAAATGTGAGATAAAATTTCCTGTTTCTTCTGCCATCCAGTTCAATGTAAGTTGTCACATCAGCTTGAACTAAGACAATTTGTGTTCTAACAAATCTTCCATGTCTCAAAAAATATGACTTCGCTCTCTCATTTTCACATAACACGTAGATAACCAGAAAGAATTTCTAGTTTCTTGGCCTCATTTCTATAAATAAATGTTTCTTTTATTTGTATGCACCTCAAAAGTGGGACTCATTCTATATTACTCCTTCGTGTAACACATCCAATTAATTTTAATGCCCTATTGACTCTACTCTCTAAATATACCATGAATACTTAATTTTTCCCCTCCAAAGCACTTTATTCACTAGTGGCTGGCATTAGTGCAGCCACTTTAAAATAAAATTAATACTGTCAGAAGAATGTTCAGAGTGGAAGGGCAAGTGGCTTTGCAGAAATATACATATTTTGTAGACAATAATTCATTGAAATAAAATGACACATGTTTAATTTTCTCTGAATAAATGTGTCATATTTATCTGTTCAAAATAAATAGCTAAGAAACACTAAATGGACTTAATCAAAACATTTATTTATTTGTGTTTTAAGCTGTTGATTATTTTTATGTTGAACCTGAGGACTCATTTTTGTGTTATGTCATGGTTCTGGAATTTTTTATTTTAATTATTTTATGAAAATAGCTACTATTTTATCTTGTTGATTAACTTACCAGACTTTACTTACTAGTCAGTAGTATATTTGACAGTTGGTAAAAACTTCAAATACATTGTACACTAATAAATCCAAATCTAGAGTAATTCACAATCATCCTATAAGACATTAAATTGAATATAGTAATTAATTTGAGTATTCAATGTGAGGATATAAAAATATTTTTCTAGACTATTGTTTTTAGAAATACTAGATTTATTTAAATCATTATAAATTCAACAACAAAATATGGAAAATATTAACCACTCCATTCCATATATTGATGAGGACAAAATATACTATTATCAAACATAAGTGTGTGCAAGTATAAAATGATTATTATGTATAAATAAAAAAACTTTTTTATTCTGATTTCTCTTGATAAGTCACATGTGGATTTTATTTTGTAAATACCTTCTGGGAAAAAATGAAATTCCATATGGAAAAGACAGGAAAGCATTTCAGAGAGATAATTTGATGACCAAAAACAAAACAAAACAAAAAAAACACAAAAAACCTCTGTCAAACTCTGTCATGGTATTATGTGTCAGAGTACCTGGAAAAAAATTTTAAGATATTACTTCTAATATTAATTTTGGAATTGTGCTATCTTTGCAATCTAAACCCCTCGTTAATGTAAGCCCTGAACAGTACCTATTATAAAAACAAGCACTTTTCTATGATTTACATATTTTTGGAAATTTTGCAAATGGGCTGAATTCAAGCTATGGGTGAAGTCCCAGCTCTGATTCTGATTCTAGCTTCCTGCTAACAAAGACCCTGGGAGGCACCAGGTGGTGTTCAAATAACTGAGTTCCTGCCACCCCATGTGGGAAACTTGGATCTAATTCTTGGCTCCTGGTTTTGTCCTGGCCCATGCCTGGGTGCTAGCCCAGTAGGTACAATTTTCATCCTTGCTGTCACAAGAACCACATAAAGGATCTGTGCAACCCTCGATGTGAACACAGACACCGCAGCAATGAAGTCGAGTCTCATTTGTATATTTGGCTTTAATTTGAGTGGCAAAGAGACAGAGACAGATGTACAGACAGAAAGAGAATTCCCATCTGCTGGTTCACTTCCCAAATGCCCACAAAAACCAGCAGTGAGCCTCACCTGGGAAATCACGAAGCCCAGAGCATGTGCAGACACTCAAAGCGACTGCTCAAAGTCCCAGCCACACCCTGCACCCTCCCAAGCAGCCACAGTGCTTTCACAGTCCCAGCACAAGGCTCCCACAGGCACGAGCACGCAGCCCCCTGTCAGTGCTCCCAGCCAGACTCAGGTGTCTCCTTTCAGCTGGTTGCTGGGTGCAGGGACATGAACTGGCGCAGCTGTTATGTATGTGCAAAATGGTGCCAGCTGTCTTTTGGCTTGTTACAGGGTGCTGGTGCCAGGTGGTTGGGGAGAGAAAAACATTCCCCCTTTTGTACCCCTCTAGGTTGGCAGGTACACTGTCCCCCCACAGGCTCCAAGCCGAATTCCTGCAAGATTCTTCCCACAGCTTTATCATCAGTGGCTTGGACTGCTGCAGGCTGGTCTCACCGCACTCTGAAGCTGGTGCTGAGGCTCTCAGCTGCTGGGGTCCTGAGTTGTGCATGTTGATACCCTCCACATAGGTCCACAGTGTCCCTCTAATTTGCATGGAGTTTCCTCTGCCGTTTTCTCCCTAACTCTTCCCTAAGATTGCACTCTAATTTTTTAACTATCTTCCCCTAGACTAGAGCAGTAAGTGCCCTCCCTATTCCACCATCTTCCCCAATTCCTGACTTTTCTCTTCAGTTCAACATGTTAAATCATGACTTTCAACTATAATATCCTTGTAATAAACCACATGTCATTTTATTTGTCTATTCTAGACAAGAATGGACTTTTTCTATATTGTCACTGTTATTCTTTTTTTCTTCCAACTGCAAATTAGAATAGCTAGATGTGATGTCAACCATTAAAAAAAAAATAAGTGATGTGCATTTGGTGCAGCAGTTAAGACACGCTTTGGGACATCTGCATCCCGTATCACAATGTGTAGATTCGAGTCCTAGGCTACTTTTCATACCAGTTTCCTACTAGTGTGCACCTTGTTTGAGGAGAAGAAGGTGATGGGTGAAGTAGTTGTGTCTCAGACACCCACTTAGGAAAAACTGCATTTCGTTTCAGGCTTTTGGCTTTAGCCTGGTCCAGCCCGGGCTACTGCAGACATTTGAAGAGTGCATTGCAGATGAAGATTCTCATTCTCTCTCTCCAGCTCCCTGCTTCTCTATCTCTCTTTCAAATCATCATTTATACATAATTTAAAAGTGTGACCAGCAATTAAAAAACCAAAGCCATGCATTCCTGTCTCATTTTGCCTTGCATGAGAGTTCATTCAGATCATCAACATGATTTTTTAGTGCAATCAAAAATAAGCAACAGGAGACTTCAAACACACGATACTAAAATGGTGAATTCCCTGTAACATATTTCCCAGTTGTCTCTGCCTGAGAGACACTGTCTTGTGCTCTATTAGAATGTGCCTGTGATTTGGAAGAAGTAGTTGGGAATCCTTTAAAGTTCCTGATGACTGAAAAGCTCAGTTTTCATTTTGGAAGCAGCAGTGCCCATGAAGGTGGATGGATGATGTACCTCTGTGTAAGAAGTGTGATTTGAAACTGATGAGATTTTTGTTTGAGGGAACTAAAAATTTAAAATATCCAAGTAGGTATCAGTTTATATGCCTTGGGAAAGTAAAGACTGTAAAACCTTTGTTGTTCAAACCATTTTTTGATATTCTGTTTTGGAATAGCCTGCAGAGTGGCTTAGAATTACAATATTACTTATAATCTTCAAACTTTCATTATTAAAGTATCCTCACAAATGAACACCCCAGCCCCACCCCACTGAGACCGCTGAGTATGGCCAGCAGAGCAATGAAGTTTGAGTGGGGCTCTAGATACCTTGGGATATTTTCCTTGAGAAAATAATATTCATAATATTCTCTTGAATATATATTAGACTATGCATTATATATGTATGGACATGCATTTATAAAATTTGGGGCACATTTTTAAAATGCTTTAAATAGTTTGATAGCAATGATACGTTTTCTACATTTTGTGCTTTTAGTAGTAGCTGTTTTTCAAATTCTTGAATCTCCCTAAGTATTTTAAAAGTCTATCATCAATTCCAAACTGTGATAGCAATCCACTGATTATAATTGATTGTTTAGGTTTAATTTATTTTTAAAAGATATAGCAGCTTAAGTCACCACTTGGGACACCTACATATCAGAGTGCCTGAGGTTGAGCGCCACCTCTGTTTCTTTTCCGTCTTCCTGCTAGTACCTGGGAGGCAAAGATGGAACTCCAAGTAGTTGGATTTCTGTCACCTATGTGGAAGCTCTGTTTAGAAACTCTTGGCTTCAATCTGGCCCAGTGTCAGCTGTGGTGGACACTTGGGATGTGGAACAGTGGATGGGAGATCTGTCTTTCCTGTCTTTTCATAACCCTATCTTTCAGAAAACATAAATAAATCTTTAAACAAAAAAGAGCTCTAGAAATTAACTTAATATCAATACTTACATTAACTCCTGTTTCTAGATGTTCATGACACAGTGAGTGGACACATTTTTGTTGTGTATGTACAGGAGAGTGTGAATTTGGCTTGCTACACCTCAAATCAAAACTGATGTATTAACCATTTTTGTTTTTAGAAAAGTTATTTAAAAACTGTTAAGTATTAACAAATCATGTAAAATATTAGAAAGTTCACAATCTTTGTGATAAAATGCTGAATACTGCAAATATCATAGTTTTGAGTATGATATTCATTACACATTTACATTTACAATTTTTCATCTATTTTTTGAATTCTGTACTTAATAAAATTATTTACTGTGTCAAATATATATATATTTGTATGAATTTTATAAACTTAACTCTAGTATATTAATTTCTCTTTTATTTTGAAAAGGATTCCATCCTCAGATAAGTTAAGGAAATTGTGATTTCATGCAGTTAAAGTGTACTTTAGTACTGGATTTCTCTATACCTGTAATATAATAATTTTCCTTGAGTCTTTCTGTTTCTAGACTATATCCTGCGGAGTTTTATAAAATTCTGACTAAGGTATCACTTTATTTTTCTACAGGATTATATAGTAGGGTCACTAAGAAATAAATAAGAGAAAGCCCATTTTTAAAAATTATAATAATATTGTTATGCTGATACAAATGTTAATTGTAAAGGTAGGAGATTTCTATCAATGTTTCTATGAATTTTTGTGTTCATAGTAATGATAAACATAATAATAACATATTTGATTTACAAGTTTCTGTACAGATTCACGTTATAATTATAATTAAATAGTGACCTGAAAATAAATATGAAGGGATAAGTGTGGCACAGCAGGTTGGACATCAACTTGCATATCATACTGGAGTCATGGTTCAAGTCCCAGCTACCCTGCCTCTGAGCCAGCTCCCTGCTAGTGCATCTCAGAAAGCAGCAGGTGATGATTCAGCTGACAGGCTCCCTTCCACCCATGAAGGAGACCTGTGCGAAGATTTTGGATCCTGCCTTAGGTGTAGCCTAGCCCTAGTACTGTGGGCACTGGGCAGCGAATCAGTAGATAGGGGATCCCAACCCTGTCCCGAGCCATTCTCACACTGTTGCTCTGCTACTCTGTCTTTCAAGTAGAGAAAAATAAACAAATACATTTAAAATTAAATAAATTGAAAGTCCTCAGAAAAACATCATGTACCAATGATAAATTTATTCAAATTAATCATTGAATGAATATAACTTTTTATAAAAACTATTATTATTTTATTGCATATTTTAGTGATTGGATTCATAATTTTCTATAGGTTACTATTTCCATCATCTACGTTGTTTTCCTTTTAACTTCTAAAAATTTGTCTTGAGTCTGACAGAACTGTTCTGCTATTCCACTTATTCACGCAATATTTCTTGAAGATACACTATTGCCATTCATGTTCTAGGTGCTGAGTACAAACAAGAATCAAAGAATATCCTTGATATTATTTATTTTTCACATTATACTCAATAAATAAGTAAATAAATGAATACTGTGAATATTCCTCATGGGGATAAGTTCTTTGGCAAATGAGAAGGAAAAGAAGACTCTGAAGTGCCAGAGTCGGGGATGCAGTTATAATGTTTTTTTTTTAACTTTTATTTAATGAATATAAATTTCCAAAGTACAGCTTATGGATTACAATGGCTTCCCCCCCCATACCGTCCCTCCCACCCGCAACCCTCTCCTTTCCCACTCCCTCCCCCTTCCATTCACATCAAGATTCATTTTTGATTCTCTTTATCTACAGAAGATCAGTTTAGCATACATTAAGTAAAGATTTCAGCAGTTTGCTCCCACACAGAAACATAAAGTGAAAAATAATAGAAAAATAATAGATGATTTTTTAAATGATGATGAAATCAGATCAGACCTATTGTCATGTTTAATCCCAGTGAGAGTCAAGTTGGGAATTGATAATTTCTTCTTCTTCTTCTTCTTCTTCTTTTTTTTTTTTTTTTACAGAAGATCAGTTTAGTATACATTAAGTAAAGCTTTCAACAGTTTGCACCCCCATAGAAACACAAAGTGAAATATACTGTTTGAGTACTCGTTATAGCATTAAGTCTCAATGTACAGCACGCTAAGGACAAAGATCTACATGAGGAGTGAGTGCACAGTGACTCCTGTTGTTGACTTTACAAATTGACACTCCTGTTTATGGCATCAGTAATCTCCCTATGCTCCAGTCATGAGTTTCCAAGGCTATGGAAGCCCCTTGAGTTCTCCGACTCTTATCTTGTTTAGACAAGGTCATAGTCAAAGTGGAGGTTCTCTCCTCCCTTCAGAGAAAGGTACCTCCTTCTTTGAAGAAGTTATAATGTTAAATAAGATTACACAACAAGTTGTGTTGATCAGAAGGTAGAACTTGAGCAACGTGCAAGAGTGGACAGAATACAGGCATTTGTGTGTCCACAGGAAGAACAGTCTAAGCAGAAGAAAAGGAAAGCACAAAAGTGCTCAGAAGGGAATTTGTCAAGTGTGTTCAATAAGTAACAAGATAAGGACTGAATCGGAGACAGAGTACTAGGTCAGAACACTACTAAAAAGGAAAACTGATCATGTAGGGCCCTCTGGGTCATTGTAAGAACCTTAGTTTTCACTATTAGTCAGATGGGAAGCCACTGGGGAGTTTTTTACAGAGAAATAATAAATTTTAAAAGAAATGTCAAGAGCTCCATTGAGAAGAGGAAATAGAGCAGAATGACTAGATAGAAGCTCTTGCAGTAATTCCGAAACCCAAGGACAATGATGTGAACCAGGTGTTCATGGCAGAGGCACTGTAAGCTGCTCAGCCTCTTGGCATATTTGAAACAGATAATAGCGTTTATTGAAAGACGAGCTGTGGATTTTGAAAATGAAGTTTTAGCCTTAAGTTCTAGTTGCCATTTAGTAAAATTACAAAGTAGAAAAGGTGAAGGGGCAAGTCTGAGAAGAGTATGAGATTTATAAGTGAAAATAATGAATTAATAATTATAACATGAAATCCAGAAAAGAGGACTGAGCTACTGATGTGTGTATAGAAGTGTTAGCATGAAAATGTGTCTTAAAACAATGGAATCAAAAGAAATTATCAAACAAGTGAGAACAGAACTGAGGGAGAATAAAGATTTAATCACAAAGACCCTCTAAATCTGCAAAATCAGAGAATAGAGGAGGGTACCAATGAAAGTAAGGAAAGTACTGGGAATAAATTATCAGTAAGGTAGGAGGAACCTAAAACAATGATCTAGAAGCAGTTAAGAGTATGTCAAGGCCAAGGTAGAAGATAACTGAGAATTCATGATTGGTAGCTGACCTTGAGAAGGATAATTTTGAGTAAAGTGATACAAATAGGATGAATTCAATGAGCTTAAGAAGAAATGGAAGGAGGGAAATTAAGGACTAATTTAAGAAACTAAACACTGAAAAGTTGTAAGTTGGGCCGGTGCCAAGGCTCACTTGGTTAATCCTCCACCTGCAGTGCTGGCATCCCATATGGGCACTGGGTTCTAGTCCCGGTTGCTCTTCTTCCTGTCTAGCTCTCTGCTGTGGCCCGGGATGGCCTAAGTGCTTGGGCCCTGCACCCACATGAGAGACCAGGAGGAAGCACCTGGCTCCTGGCTTCAGATCGGCACAGTGTCGGCCGTGGCGGCCATTTGGGGAGTGAACCAATGGAAGGAAGACCTCTCTCTCTGTCTAGTCACTGTCTATAACTCTGTCAAATAAATAAACAAAAAGTTGTAAGTATACAAGGGGAATGGAGTATTGCCAGTAGGGGTTATGAAAACATGCTTGCATTTTATTTATATTATATTTTTAATATTTGAATGAATTATAAACCATTGATATGCTACTAGAGTAATTCAATAGAAATTAATAAGTAGTGATGCAGCAGAATGAGAAGAGGATTGCTAAAGTCAGGACCTGCTATAGATGGAAAAGAATAGGATGAAAATGTGCACAGGGAGGGTTGATCTTAGAACATAGTTCACACCTAGTAACATCAGGGAGGGAACACAGAGCTGGTAGGCTGGTTGCAGCTGGTGGAAATTCCTTCTTGATTGCTCCATTTTTTTTAATAAGCAATGAGATTATCAGCTGGGAGTGATGAGTATGGAGATAGAGGTCTGAAGGACTAGGGAAAAAAAAGAGGTTTCTGGGAGCATGGGGTATTCACTGAATTTAAGAAATGTGCTTTGATTGCTTGACACAACTTCAGAGCACACTTGTTGTTGGTGATTATGAATTTAAAATGAGAGTAATCACCTTGGCTGGCAATTTTTCTCCAGGTAAGTCCAGCTGCATGGGCACAGGTGTGGAATAAGCAGGAAGCTGTATTTAACGGGGGCGGGGGGGGGGTGATGGTGCTAAGTGGGTATGACAAGTAATGAGAGAACTAAGAAGTTAAAGGTTAGAGATCAATTTTCCACATACATAACTTACTCATTAAATGATTGCTCTTTTAATATCATTTAAAAACGATACTTATGAGTCAAAAGCAAGTATCTTAAGCTGCATAGGTAGAATGAGCAAATTCATATTACAACCCACCCCAATTCCAAGTCCCAGAAGTAGCTACTATAAATAGTTTTGTGTCTATCCTTCTAGACATTTTCTATGAATACATAAACAGGTAGATTTTTTAAACCAAATATTGCTTCACACAATTCATATGGTTCTAGTACTTTCTTCACTCAATGATATATCGCAGGTATCCTTCCACATTAGTACTTAGAGCTCTATCTCATTTTACAGCTATATAACATGTGACTATTTTTTGTGAGGCATAATTTATTTAAATAATCACTTTTTGATTTAGGTTTTTGTAGTTTTTGCTATTATGGATAATGCAAAAGTAACCATCCTTATCCATAGAAGTTTATTGGATTTTGTATTGTTTCTATTACATAGATTGCTTGAGGAAGGATTGCTTAGTCAATGAGGATATCCTATTTCATAGCTTCTGCCAAATGACTAGCCACAAAGAACATAAAATTTTATATCAACACTATATATGAAAAATGGTAATTCATTTAAGTATATATTTATTGTTAAGAAGAGTTGGAACATCATCTTTATTCCACATTTAAAAAAAAAAACAAAAACCTGTGAATGTTTTTTGAAGGTTTTGCATACTTAAATTTGTTTGAAAGATAAAGAGACATATAGACGCAGAATGAGAGCGAGTGAGACAAAGAGAGAGAGAAAGAGAGAAAGAAAAAAGAGAAAAAGATGTAGAGTTCCCATCTTCTGGTTAATTTCCCAAGTGCCCATAACAGCCAGTGCTGGGACAGGGAAAAACCCAGAGTCAGGATCTTAATCCAGGTCTCCTAGAAGGGTATCAAGGTTCCCAGGGTGACAAGATTCTGCCTCTTAGGGTTTACATTGGCAGAAAACAAATAAGGAGCAAAGCTAGGACTCAAAGTCAGACACTCTGATATAGGATGTGGGCATTCTAGGCAATATCTTAATTTATGTGCCAAATGCCTGTATTTAAACAGTTGAAATACACCCAACCAATTGAAATATACCAAAATATATAGAAACATGCCCTGATGATTGTCAAATAATTTAAGTCAGGGCACTGTTGTTTCAATCTTTATCATATTTTATTTATTTTATATCTTTTACAAAATGGAATTCTCATATGAAGTTTAATTTTTTTCTATATTTTCTACATCAATTTGTGAGGGAAAAATCAATCTTTTATTCCCCCATTCAAGAGAAGCAACAACTAATAGCAGAATCAGTAGTACAAACCATGTCAATCGATTCAGCTTCCACAATTTTTACTGAGAAATTGAAGAGGAGGAAATTTTCTGCTTAGTGGGTGCCAAAACTATTATATTCAGAGAAGCTGCAGACAAGTACTTTTAAGGGAATTTATTTAATCACAGTCATATTTAATTTTTCTTTGTTTAAGAGGCAAAGAGAAAGAACATGAGGAGATGGGGTTGGGGAGAGAGAGAGAGCTCCCATCTACTGGTTCATCTCCAAATAACCACGATGGCTGGAGGGACAAAGCTGTGCACAGAGAAGTTAATCAAGGTCTCCCACATTAGTGGGTGGAAGTCAATTATTTGAACAATCACCACTGCTTCCAAGGATGTGCACTAGCAGAAAGCTTAAGTCAAGAGTCAGAGCTGGAAAGTATACCCAGCATTCCAACACAGGACACAGTGTCTTAACTGATAGACCAAATGCTCACCCCTCAAGGGAAATTTTAACTGAATGGGATCTCTTGTTGAATTCTGGAGAGCCAAAGAATGATAACAGTCAGTTAGCAGAGTGTTTTGAGAAATTTGCCCAAAGCTTTAGTAGAAACGTACAGGGGAAAGCTAAACCAGAAAATGCTTCTCCTCCATTGGAATGCTCCTCCTCATCTGTCTCATTAAACAGGGACACTTTTGTGAAAATTTTGTACAAAATTATTAAGCATTTGCTTTAGAGTCCTCTCTGGCTTCCTCTAACTACTTTTTGTTTCCTAATCTTTTTTTTAAAGATTTATTTTTATTTATTTCAAAGACAGAGTTACAGAGAGAGAGGTAGAGACAGAGAGAGAGGTCTTCCATCCGCTGGTTCACTCCCCAGATGGCCGCCAACAGCTGGAGCTACACCTATCCGAAGCCAGGAGCCAGGAGCCAGGAGCCAGGAGCCAGGAGCCAGGAGCCAGGAGCCAGGAGCTTCTTCTGAGTCTTCCACGTGGGTGTAGCGGTCAAGGACTTGCCTTATCCTCCACTGCTTTCCCAGGCAAAGCAGAGAGCTGGATTGGAAGAGGAGCAGCTTGGACTCGAACCGGCATCCCATATGGATGCCAAGGCGTTAACCTCCTGTGCCACAGCATCGGCCCTGTTTCCTAATCTTTAGAAAAAATCTTTATTGGGTAAGAATTTGTCTCTGTACAAATGACTCTGCTGACATGATTAAATACCCAGAACACTCAATTCTCTAGGGATAGATTCACTGGCTGGTATCGTCACTTTTAAAGTGTCTTGAACTTGATAGAGTTTATGTTGAGAAATAAAGTTTGACATTTTATTTTTATCTTCCAATTTCATTTTTCACAAATTTACAAAGTTGTTTCATATTTTGAATATTGGCTTCAGTTATATTCATTTAACATATTTGCAATACACTTTTAGTGAAATTTACCTGTGAGTTTTCTCAAAACATCCTTATTTAGTTTTGATGTCAAAGTAGCAGTTATTTGGGTTTACTTCATATTTTTTTTTCTGATTGCAAGACATTTTGATTAAAACAAATAGTCCCTACTCCTAGAAGATGTTGAGATACTTATTTGAAAAATGGCTGAACTTAGATTTTTTTTAAAATGTAGATAAAGAAGTTTGAAGTATTTTAATCACTGAATCAATTTTCTGAATGATGTGAGAATATTGAGACTTTTTGTAATTGACTACATTGTGGAAAATTATATTTTGTTAGGAAGTCATTGATCTAGCCTTTTTCAATGTTATTTGTACTTTCTTTTTATAATATTTTTTATTTGTATTTGCAAATCATATGTATCTTCACCTATATTGCCTATAGACCATTCTCATTGAAGACTTTCTTTGTATTGTTTATTTGCATTTCATAGATTTTAATCTGTATATATTTCATGACTGGATTCTAAATATATCTTCATTTAAGGTTAATTTTCAAAATTAATAACTAAAAGTGTACTTTCTTTTTTTTAACATTTTATGTATTTATTTGACAGGTAGAGTTGCAGACAATGAGAGAGAGAGAGAGAGAGAGAGAGAGAGACAGAGAGAAAGGTCTTCCATTGGTTCACTCACCAAATGGCCGCAATGGCCAGCCAGAGCTACGCTGATTTAAAGTCAGGAGCCAGGTGCTTCTTCCTTGTCTTTCACGCGGGTGCAGGGGCCCAAGCACTTGGGACATCCTCCACTGCTTTCCCAGGCCACAGCAGATTGCTGGACTGGAAGAGGAGCAACTGAGACTAGAACTGGCGCCTATATGGGATGCCAGTGCCACAGGCATAGGATTAAACTAGTGGACCACAGCGCTGGCCCCATCAATGCACTTTCTAAATTCCAAAAATATGGTTTATTCTTACTGATTTCTCTATTTTTCTTTAGCCAGATAACGTGGCCATCCGAATAATGACATTTTGTAAATTGTTGAGACTTGCTTTTTGATGGTCCTTTTAAATTAATTCTTCATATGCATAATTGATTTAGTGAAGACTAGGTTGAAGCCAGGAGTCAGGAGCTTCTTCCAGATCTTCCACGTGGGTGGAGGGGCCCAAGCGCTCAAGCTGTGTTCTGCTGTTTTCCCAGGTGCATAAGCAGGGAACTGGATAGGAAGTGGAGCAGATGGATCTCTGACTGGTGCCCATTTGGGATGCTGGTATCACAGGTAAATGCTTTACATCACAACACCAGGCCCCAAAGACATGCTTTCAATTCATTTGATAATCACAAGCTTAAGCTTCCACCAAATAAAGAATTCAACAAATGACCTCTTTTTTAGACTTTTCTTTCGGACCTGAAGGGTACTGTTACATTACCTCCTTACAGCTTCAATGTATTTTCACCCTTTTGTCATATTTTTCATCTATCTATGCTGCATTCTAGCTAATTAGTGCAGTGACCTAGTTCTCTCAATTTTCTCTTTAACTATTTATAATTCACAGTATCACAAATATACATTTAAGTGTATTCTTTTAATTTAACAGCCAAGATTTCATTTGTAATTGGTCTATTTGGGTCTTTCTCAAATATACTTTAGTTTTTCTCCTTGCTACACAAATAATTTTATTACTGTAAAATATTAAATATAGTTATTTTATGTTCTATTTCAAATTTCTACTATGCCAGAGTATATTACTTTGTAACAAACACTTGATGTACTTCATAGTGGATTTTTAAAAAATTTTTTATTTGAAAGGCAGAGTGACACAGAGAGAGATAGAGAGAGAGAGAGAGTCTTTTATCAACTGATTCATTCCTCAAAACATCCAAGGCTAGGTCACAACAAAGCCAGGAGCTGGGAACTCCACTGGGTCCTTCATGTGGACAGAGACCAAAGTACTTAAACCATTATCTATTGCCTCCCAGGTACGTTAGCAGGACATTGTATCAGAAGCAAGAGAACCCAGGGCCTGAACCAGTACTGTGATACAGGACGTGGGTGTCCCAAGCAAGGGCTTAACCCACTACCACACTGCCCACTGCCTGCCCCTCTGCCCCTAGAGTAGCTATACTTTAGATTTCTTTTTTTGCATGTGTGAGTTCATTTTTTATTTTGTTGATTTTTTAAAGATTTATTTATTTATTCAAAAGAAAGAAATACAGAGAAAGGAGGGAGAGAGAGAGAGAGAGAGAGATCTTCCATCTGCTAGTTTACTGTCCAAATGGCCACAATGGCCAGGGCAAGGCCAGGCCAAATCCAAGAGCTGGGAGCTTCATCTGCGTCTCTCACACGGGTGTTGGTGCCCAAGTACTTAGGCCATCCTCCTGAGTTTTCCTAGGTACATTATCAGGGAGCTGGATCAAAAGTAGAGCAGCCAGAACTTGAATTGATATCTATAGGGGATGCCGGCACTGTGGGTGGAGGCTTAACTTTTGCCACAGTGTTGGCCCCTGTTTAGTTGTTTTGTTTTTCTGTAAATACAGGTGACCTGGAATATGGGACATCACTTCAGATGGTTTTGTATATTTCTCCTAATATTTCCAAATATATCACCTGCTATAATAGGATTCTCCAGATAAATAAAACCATTGGGATATAAACATACAAACATTACACACATAAATAGTTGTTTATACATTGTACATGTATATGCATATATATATATATCATTTGCACACTCCATGTATTAATTTTACAGGTGATGGAGCTCAACTAAACTATGATAATTGAATATTATACAGAATTTATCCTAAAATGAGACTTCAATTGTGATCACTTTATACGAATCAGTCCTCCACTGCGTCAACTATTTGATTCCTATGAGTCTAGTAGAAATTATATTCTCACTCAGAAATATTGATGTAAGCATACAGGATCTTTTGTTGCTATAGTTAGAGGTATTTAAGTATGAGCTATTTTTAAACTTTATGGGAGAAAGAGAGAGAGATTCCATTGATTCACTCTTCAGATGCCCATAACTGCTAGGACTGGGAAGGGAGCAAGTCAGGAACTGGGAACTCAATTCAGGTGTCCCACGTGGGTGACAGGGACATGATAACTTGGGCCATCGCCACTGCTTCTTAGGCCAGAAGCTGAATTAAGAAGCCAGAATTAAGTATTAAACTTAGCAAAGGACCAAAGGACATGGGATCTTAATGCATATATTAACTGAAATGCCAAACCTCCACCCCTCAAGGGTTTGCTTTTAAATGCCAATAATGGTGCATAATTTTAAGTACGCATTTGTAAATTAATTCATCCAGTGAAAGCTATCATAACAATTAATAAGAACAAGACTTTTATTGGACAGCTGGAGATTATTGCTCACAATAACAAGTGAATGCAGACTGTAATAAAGCAAATAAAATTAAAAAGACATGAACTATTTGTAGGGAAAATTTACTTGGTGACTGTTCATGAAGGAATTTTATATATAGAAGCTGCTTTTAAAAAAATTGAGTTTACAATTGTGGGTTATAAAACTTCAACTATTTGTGATTACTCATATATAAGAATGTATCCTGATCCAAATATAATGTTGCTGCTGAGAATTATTTTCTTTATCAATTGGTTATTCAAAGTAACATAACACCACTAAAACTTAATTTAAAAACATTCCAATATGCAAGTATGAATAAGAGAATCTATTTCAATAAATGATTATTGAAATAAGACAAAATCTGTGTATGTCTGCATATTATGCTGATATGTTGATTTTTAAATCAATTTTCTAGCACCATTTGACAGATATATCAAAAATTATATTAAATTGCATTATATCATTTCCTTTTTTTAAGTAACTTAATACTTCTGGAGGGCATAACATGTTGACATGCAGAGATTAACAATACAAGTACAGGGGCCAGTGTTGTGGCATAGGGGATTTAGCCACTACTTGCAACACTGGCACCCTGTGTTGGAGTGATGGCTCCACCCTGTTCCAGCTTCGTGTAATGTGTCTGGGTAGACATCATGAGATGACACAGCTTCTTGGGCCCCTACCACCTATGGGGATGACTGGGATGGAATTCTTGACTTTTGACTTTGGCCTGACCCAATCCTGGCAGTTGGGATCATTTGGGAAATGAACAAGTGTATGAAAGATTTCTCTTTCTCTCTTTCTCTCTCACTTATCCCTGTATTTCTCTCTCTCTGCACTCTCCATTTCAAATGAATGTATATTTTAAAAATAATATAAGAATTTATTATGACCATTGTGTAGGAAAGAAAATGAAGCTATATGTCTTGAAAGACAAGAGAGGATAACTTACTAAAAAATGAGGTGAAATCTGAGATCAATGTTACTTCTGACCTTTCAAATAGAAATTAATATTGAAGTTGATTGCAAGACTCAGGATATTAAATATCATGTTGATGTATATGAGGGTGCTTCAAAAACTTTGTAAAAATGAAATTAAAAATTAAGTTTCAGCTCAAAAACTTCAAGTGTAGATGAAGCTTCAAAATGTTCATGGAGAATGTATATTATTAAAAAATTACACATGGATTTTTTTTCTTTTGCATCAAAAATAAACATTTTTAAATTTTATTTCCCACGAATTATATGAAGTATCTGTGTGTTTGTGTATTAAATGAGTGTAAAAGCAATTTTTATGGTTCTCTATTCATGCACACCTAGCACTAATAATGAAATATAATATTTAATATCTATGAGAAAAGGTAAAAATTAAAATGAGGCAAAATTAGATGGATACAAATGAAGAAATAAGAAGCATACTCAAGCTATACAAACTAAAAAGTGCTTATTACCTAACTGCCATTAAGGCACCACATTTTAGGAAGAGGATATTTACCTTAGCAGTAAAAATGCTTGCATCCCATATTTGGGTGATTTGGGGATCTGGCTCCTGACTCCAGCTTCTGTCAATGCTGACCCTGGAAAGCAGTGGTAATGGTTTAAACAATTGTGTTTTTTTTTTTTTTTTTCACCTGTGTGGAAGATCTGGATTGCATTATATGCTTTTGGCTGAGGAGCTGTCCAAGCTCCAACTATTAAAGTGTTTGGAGAGTAAACCAGCAGATAAAAACATGAATACACTCTCTCTCATAAAATTAAAAAAAATTAAATTAAAAAAGAAGACATGAAGACACAATGCTAATTTTCTGTAAAAGAAAATCTCTATTTTTTCTTTTGTATAAGACAATGTATGAAAACTAGTTTTCATATTAATATTAATCTGTAAATTTATAGAATATGTTCTTTTTCCATTTTTTATTTAATAAATATAATTTTTCAAAGAACAGTAAATGGATTACAATGGTTCCCCCCCATAATTCCCATAATTTTCCTCCCACTCACACCCCTCCCATCTCCCGCTCCCTCTCCCATTCCATTCACATCAAGATTCATTTTCAATTATCTTTATATACAGAAGAGCAATTCAGTATATATTAAGTAAAGATTTCATCAGTTTGCACCCACACAGAAACACAAAGTGTAAAATACTGTTTCAGTACTAGTTCTAGCACTACTTCACATTGGACAACACACTAAGGACAGATCTCACATGAGAAGTAAGTACACAGTGACTCCTGTTGTTGACTTAACAATTTGACACTCTTGTTTATGGCATCAGAAATCTCCCTAGGCTCTAGTCATGAGTTGCCAAGGCTATGGAAGCCTTTTGAGTTCGCCAACTTCGATCTTATTCTGACAGGGTCATAGTCAAAGTGGAAGTTCTCTCCTCCCTTCAGAGAAAGGTACCTCCTTCTTTGATGGCCCCGTTTTTTCCACTGGTTCTCACTTGCAGAGATCTTCCATTTAGGTCTTCCTTTTTTTTTTTTTTTAAGGGTGTCTTGGCTTTCAATGCCTAAAATACTCTCATGGGCTCTTCAGCCATATCCAATGCCTTAAGGGCTGATTCTGAGGCCAGAGTGCTGTTTAGGACATCTGCCATTCTATGGATCTGCTGTGTATCTCACTTCCCATGTTGGATCGTTCTCTCCCTTTTTGATTCTATCAGCTAGTATTAGCAGACACTAGACTTGTTTGTGTGATCCCTTTGACTCTTAGACCTATCAGTGTGATCAATTGTGAACAGAAATTGATCACTTGGACTAGTGAGATGGCATTGGTACATGCCACCATGATGGATTTTATTGGGATCCCCTGGCATGATTCTAACTCCACCATTTGGGGCAAGTCCGATTGAGCATGTCCCAAATTGCACATCTCCTCCCTCTCTTATTCCCACTCTTATGTTTAACAGGGATCACTTTTCAGTTAAAATTTAAACACCTAAGAATACGTGTGTGTTAATCTCAGAGTTCAACCAATAGTACTAGAACAAAACAGAGAGAAAATACTAAAATGGATAAAGTATTACATTGTACATCAACAGTCAGGACAAGAGCTGATCAAGTCACTGTTTCTCATAGTGTCCATTTCTCTTCAACAGGTTTCCCCTTTGCTGCTCAGTTAGTTGTCACCAATCAGGGAGAACATATGGTATTTGTCCTTTGGGACTGGCTTATTTCACTCAG
Organism: Oryctolagus cuniculus; assembly: GCF_964237555.1. Lineage (NCBI taxonomy): Eukaryota > Metazoa > Chordata > Mammalia > Lagomorpha > Leporidae > Oryctolagus > Oryctolagus cuniculus. The sequence continues at coordinate 44,225,788 of NC_091435.1, forward strand.
CATGATGTGTTCCAGATTCCTCCATTTTGTTGCAAATTACTGGATTTCATTGTTTCTTACTGCAGTATAGTATTCTAAAGAGTACATGTCCCATAATTTCTTTATCCACTCTACTGTTGAAGGGCATTTGTGTTGGTTCCAGGTCTTAGCTATTGTGAATTGAGCTGCAATAAACATTAATGTGCAGACAGCTTTTTTGTTTGCCAATTTAATTTCCTTTGGGTAAATTCGAAGGAGTGGGATGGCTGGGTTGAATGGTAGGGTTATATTCAGGGTTCTGAGGAATCTCCAGACTGACTTCCATAGTGGCTTAACCAGTTTGCATTCCCACCAACAGTGGGTTAGTGTCCCTTTTCCCCCACATCCTCTCCAGTATCTGTTGTTGGTAGATTTCTGAATGTGAGCCTTTCTAACCGGGGTGAGGTGAAACCTCATTGTGGTTTTGATTTGCATTTCCCTGACTGCTAGTGATCTTGAACATTTTTTCATGTGCCTGTTGGCCATTTGGATTTCCTCTTTAGAAAAATGTCTATTGAGGTCCTTGGCCCATCTCTTAAGTGGGTTGTTTGGTTTGATGTTGTGGAGTTTCTTGATTTCTTTGTAGATTTTGGTTATCAACCCTTTATCTGTTGCATAGTTTGGAAATATTTTTCCCATTCTATTGGTTGCCTCTTCACTTTCCTGACTGTTTCTTTTGCAGTACAGAAACTTCTCAATTTGATGCAATCCCAAATGTTAATTTTGGCTTTGACTGCCTGTGCTTCTGGGGTATTTTCCAAGAAGTCTTTGCCAGTACCTAGAGCTTGCAGAGTTTCTCCAGTGCTCTCTAATAATTTGATGGTGTCGGGACATAGATTTAAGTCTTTAATCCATGTTCAGTGGATTTTTGTGTAAGGTGAAAGGTAGGGGTCTTGCTTCATGCTTCTGCACATGGAAATCCAATTTTCCCAGCACCATTTATTGAATAGACTGTCCTTATTCCAGGGATTGGTTTTGGATCCTTGATCAAAAATAAGTTGCCTGTGGAAGTTTGGATTGATTTCTGGTGTTTCTATTCTGTTCCATTGGTCTATCCATCTCTTTCTGTACCAGTACCATGCTGTTTTGATAACCACTGCCCTGTAGTATGTCCTGAAATCTGGTATTGTGATGCCTCTGGCTTTGTTTTTGTTGTACAAGATTGCTTTAGTTATTCGAGGTCTCCTGTGTCTCCATATGAATTTCAGCATCATTTTTTCCAGGTCTGAGAAGAATGTCTTCCGTATTTTGACTGATATTGCATTGAATCTGTAAATTGCTTTTGGGAGAATGGACATTTTGATTATATTGATTATTGGAACACATAGAAGAGTTGGCAAAGTAGCAGGATATAAAATCAATGCACAAAAATCAACAGCCTTTGTATACACAAGCAATGCCATGGCTGAGGAAGAACTTCTAAGATCAATCCCATTCACAATAGCTACAAAAACAATCAAATACCTTAGAATAAACTTAACCAAGGACGTTAAGTATCTCTACGATGAAAATTACAAAACCTTAAAGAAAGAAATAGAAGAGGATACCAAAAAATGGAAAAAATCTTCCATCCTCATGGATTGGAAGAATATGTTCTTAACGGAAGCATTCTGGTAAGGTGGGAAATAAGAGATCCAGGTTCTTTGTAAAGAGAGATATCTTGACCAAGTATCTATTTTACTGCAGTACCCAAGCCAAGAGGAGCTCTTTGTTTAACATTCACACAGACAGTTTTCAGCATTTCAGTAAAATATAACAATGTTTAAAATGTTTAATAACATTAAGACAAACTTTTTAATGGTAGTTATTGTGACACAATGTTATAAAATATTATTGGTTATAGATAGCTTAAATACATACCTGCTTGATATTGACCCCATCAATTTGCATCCATTGAAAAAGTTAATTGTTTTTTTTTTAAATTTTATTTATTTATTTGAAGGTTGGAGTTGCACAGAGAGGAGAGGCAGAGACGGAAAGAGAGAGGTCTTCCATCCACTGGTATACTCCCCAATTGGCCATAATAGCCGGAGCTGTGCCAAACCAAAGCCAGGAGACAGGAGTTTCCTCTGGGTCTCCCACATGGGTGCAGGGGCCCAAGGGCTTGGGCCATCTTCTGCCACAGCAGACAGCTGGATTGGAAGTGGAACAGCCAGGACTTGAACTGGTGCCCATATGGGATGCTGGCACTGCAGGCGTTGGCTTTACCCGCTCCACCACAAAAATTAATTGTTAATTCACAAATGTTTTTGTGTTGGTCTTTGAGTTGGGACTAATATTTCCAATTTCTTTTTTACCTGGATAATATCTTCCATTTTAAAAATAGCAGTTTAAATAACACTTTTTTTTTCTAAAAAGACCTGTTTCAGACATTTTAATACATGGTTTTTCTTCTATGTATTAAGTATGCCTATAGTATAACTAGTGCTAATGGCCAGAATTATCATTCAGCAATATAAAAATATCATATTATCTCCAGCACTTTTAAATGTCATATCAGCAATGTCTTTATGGGTGTCCCATATATTTGACAATGGAACATACCATTACGGACCATAGGTAAATATAGCATTTACCATAGGTAAATACAGCATTCTCACTGAGGGATTCTCTGGCTAGTGAGGTATTCCTTGGCTATAAAACTATTTTAACAAATAATAACTTCCCCTGATTTACTCTTCCCCTTATCACATATCAAGTTATATTATATATTTTGACTACTAGCCATATTCATTGTCTGTATTCTCTCAATAGGAAGTAAGTTTCATGAAGGTAAAAAATCTTCCTTTTGTGTTTAATCTTTGTCTCTAATTGTAGTGTTTTACAAACTGTAACCACTAATATTTGCATTTTTTATAAATAAATGGAAAAGTAGATAAAGTTAGAAAACTTGTGAAAGAGTAGGCACTACAGTTAAGAAAAGGCAATTTTTTGAAGTTAGCTACTGTAAAATTGATAAGCTTAATTAATAGTACTACATAACTACAACAATAATAAAGATAAAGAACAGTTCCATCAACCCCAAATTCTGTGGTTTCTTTAGATGATCATTCTCCCTACTCTCAACTTCTAGCAACCACAGAATTGTTTTCTTTTTCTGTTTTTTTTTTAGATTTATTTATTTGAAAGGCAGAGTTACAGAGAGAGAGAGAGGGATAGCTGCAATGGCCTGAGCTGTGCTGATCTGAAGCTGGGAGTCAGGAGCTGGCCCCGGTCTCAAACACAGGTGCAGAGGCCCAGTAACTTGGGCTATGCTCTACTGCTTTCCAGACCATAGAAGAGAGCTGAATCCGAAGTGGAGCAGCCGGGACTTGAACCTGTGCCCATATGGGATGCCGGCATTGCAGGTGGTGGCTTTATCCACTATGCCACAGCACTAGCCCCCACAGAACTGTTTTGATTTTTATAGTGATACATTTTCCTGAAGGGCATAACATGGTTGAGATAGTTTATAGTTTTTGGTCTAGAATATTTCTTTTATTGTAATGAATTTATGGTTGTATACAGCATTACATATAATAATAATAAGTATAAAACAACAAATACATATAGTAATAAAAGTTTTTGAAAGTTCATATCATAATGCAATTCTCAAATCTTGCTCTGCCAGAGTGACTATGTGCCATGTGTATTTTTTTTTAAAGATTTATTTTATTTATTTGAAAGTCAGAGTTACAGAGAGAGGTAGAGACACAGAGACAGGTCTTCTATCCGTTGGTTCACTCCTCAGATGGCTGCAATGGCCAATCCGAAGCAAGGAGCCAGGAGCTTCTTCTAGGTCTCCCACGTGAGTGCAGGGGCCCAAGGATTGGGCCATCTTCTACTGCTTTCCCAGGCCATAGAAGAGAGCTGGATTGGAAGAGGAGCAGCTGGGACTCAAACTGGCGCCCATATGGGATGCAGGTGCTTCATGCCAAGGCGTGAACCACTGTGCCACAGTGCCGGCCCCATGCTGTGTGTATTGACGTTGGGGATGAGTCAGGCCCATGTATAGATAGATGCTCCTCAACTTATGATGGGCTATGTTTTTATGCAGTCATTGTAAGATGAAAAATTATAAATCTAAAGTGTATTCAATATGTGCAGCCTACCAAACATCATGGCTGAGCAGCATAGGGCACTGTAGTGTTGAATTCTATATCCTTATGATTGGTTGACTTGGTTCTGCGGCACACTGCCACTGGCCAGCTTCTTCAGTATTGTACTGCATATTGCTGGCCTGGTAAAAGATTACATACAAAATTCAGGGTATAATTTCTACAAAATGGGCATCTCTTTTACACCATTATAAAGTCAGAATGCTAAAATTGAAATGTCGAGATGTCAATATCTGTTTATTTACAGTAGGAAGGATCTTCTTCCATGCCTCTCTCTTGCAAACTGTTCTCCACAGCTTTGAGTGGCCTCATTTCCTAAATCTTGTGGATGGGAGATTGCATTTCTCCTGGAATCATAGCCCCTGTGCTGACATGCAGTTCCATCAGACTGACTATCAAAAAAACAGAGAATCAAGTAAAAGTGATTCTTCACATACACTAGAAACAACAGAGGCTTCTCTTCCCATTTCTTATGGCTAACGATGTAGGTTTTCTCTTTTTAGGAATTTTAGGAACCCATGCCACTGCCAGCACCACAGCAGTGTAATCTGATTGACTCCAGAGCAGGTATGAAACAAGAAAACCAGAAAGAACAATAAGGATTTTCACTGTGGCCTTGGCACTTCAAAGTCCTTTTTCACAATCCTCTGTCCAGAGGGCCTTTCCCTAGAAATGTTTTTCTTTCTCCTCTGTGCAGTTCTGCAACACAGACCATCATCCAGTCAATGCCAGGGGATAAAAAAAAAATAAAATTAAGAAAACAAAACAAAACAGGAAACTGACTCCCCAAACAGTGATTCTCCAAGTATTGTTGGTTTTGCTCAGTCTGTCTGCTATTGTTTACTTTTACATTCTTTCTGGAGCTACTTTCTGTATTCTGTTCAGATCATGCGATGTAATCAGTAGAGGGAAATGGGCTGTAGTTGAGTCTGCTGCATCTCAGCAGTTCAGCAGGCAGAAATTGCATATTTAAGGCTATCAAAGTTCAGATTTTTATTTTCAAGCTTAAGTACAATAAACCATATGTATTTCAGTTATCCATGATAGAAAATCTTAATATATGCTTAAATGTAAAAATACATATAATGTGTAGTTTATCAGTTATAAACCAGAAGCTATATAAGTTATGAGAAAATGTGAAAGCTGGGCATTAGTAACGATGTGCTCTGTGGTGGGCATTGGAAATGGTGCTTAAACTGCTGCGTGGGACTCTCACATCCCTGAACAGAGTGCCCCGATTCGAGTCCCAGCTCCTCTTTGCAGGCCAGTTCTCTGCTAATGTGGACCCTGTGAGACAGCAGGTGACGGCTCAATCACTATCATTTGAGTCCCTTCCACCCACGTGAGAAACCCTTTTTGAGTTCCAAGCACCTGGTTTGGGGAGGAAGAGGCCCACACTACTGCAGGCATTTAGGGTGTGAAAGAGCAGATGAGAACTCTCTGTCGCTCTCTGTCAGTCTAACTTTAAATTGAATAAAACACATAAATAAAAATTTAAAAAAATGCTTCCTCCATATAAGAAGAGATCTGTGTGATGTAAACCAGCCAGGCAAGGGCTTTCTTCACGTCACATGGAGAACGACAGAACATTCAAGCCCAAACTTTTCTGTTATTGAATGGAGACTCAATTAAACATTGTACAAGACACATTAAAAAAAAAAAGACAGGTTTTTCTGACTTATATTTTAACCTAATATTTAAAAAAATATTATTATATATGATATGTGATATAAGAGTTTTTGATTTTAGGTTTAAGAAAGGAGAAACCGTCTACATATTCAGTCATCCATCCAGTTATTCATTCTCAAACGCTTGAGCAGTACCTTTAGGATACACGTTAACGTCATTGTTAAGCCATGAAGCCTATATTTTGCTGTTGCAAAGGTGAGTTTGCCAATCAATACACAATTATAAGATGGTGTAATTAGCACTTTAACATAGTAAAGTGTAAAGTTCAGCAATAGCACCAAATGTCAAAGATCACCTCTCCCTATGAAAGGAGAGAAAGTAAATGAAGATTTCACTAAGACCCTGGCTTTTAGGAATCACAACGGAAACAGACAGATATAGAATAGAAAGAGAAACCTTTTAAAAGAACCACCAGATACAAGAAGATGATTGAGAAATAAAAAAAAAAAAAACAGCATCATGTTTATTGTCATGGCAAGAATAAGGAACAAGTGACAAGGAATTTATAACAAAATCACCACTATATTACCTGTATTAGATCCATAAAGAAATTACTTAATGATGAATTCTGTAGATTTTTAAAGCCAAAATGGTGTTATGATAATTCATCTGAACTCTTTCATTAAGTTTTTGAATATAAACTTTACAGGTTTGCTTGACTGTGATGGAAATCTGAACTGTAGAAGTCATGTTTCTTTATTTTGAGTTTTGGGGCATTTGTAACTTCCAAACAGAAAACCAAGAAGGAATAACTTAAAGTTTATTATCATATTAATTAATATGTTCATTTAAAATTTTAATATGTAATAAAGTCTGGCTCAATTTTCATTGGAAGGGTCTGAAGTTTTGCTAGTGGTTTTGCCTTCAATATGAATCTAGATGTTTATCCTACAATCATAGGCAATGACAAACCGTGACTAAAAGATTTAACTAGTTATTTCCAATGGGATGAATAGATAGCTCATCAGAATAAATATACTTGGTTTTTAATATCAAGGCACAATTTTCATTATCCGCTGTAGTTTTGAAAATTCTAACTTAGCTTTCCTCTTTCTTCTTACGCGCCTGGCTGTATATTTACCCCCTTAAAAAATCCTTGGCCATTTCCCTGAAGGGGATAGTCAGTGGACTGAATAGGATTAGCATCAAAAGTCACCACTGCTTTCCCAAGCGGAGTTTAAAAATAGGATCATTGAATAATAAGGGATTGAAGTCTCAACCAAGCAGGGTGTATAAGGAAATTGTTTGGATTTAGACCAATAGAGATTAGAGTGTGATTAGAGACTAGCATGTCCTTTATATCAGATTTAGGACTTCAAAGAAGATTCACAGAAAAAGAAAAAAAAGTCATGTCACAAAATTTCCCACCTGCTTCCCTAAATCAATCAAGGAAAGATCTCTTTTTCTCATTGACGAGTTGCAGTGTACCAACCAAAATGAATACACAGGAGTGAAGTTCTGGTGGTGTAACACTGTAGGGTTTAATGAAAATTACCTTTGGAAAATGCTCAATATAGGAATCAAGAAACCAAGACAGGTACCCAATAATTGTGCTTTTATGTAAATCTTTTATTTTAAAGAATCCCAAACCAATTGTTAAGAAATTGTATGCATTATACTCAGTTGAAATCCACCACTGGAACAAAGTATTTATCGTTAACAGAATTCCAGGCAAGGGCAAACAAGAGAAAAAGTTTTTCTTTAATACAAGGAAAGCTTAAATTGCTTAATCAAAGCATGGAAAACAGTATCACTCTTTGGTTCTGCTTAGCTATTTTGGGGGAAAAATGCCTATATAAAATCACTTTCAAAATGTTTCACAAACTAAAGGTCTACTTATCTTATTAAGGGTTTCTTATGAAGGCAATTAGGGATGAGACAAAATCAGGTAGCACATATTAGCAAGTGTATGCAGAAAAAATCTTTTTACTACTGCAAAAGCATTTACTTCCATAAGTTACTTCAGCATTACTTCTAAAGTAATGCTGAAAATGTAATTTGTAGTACTGATTTTGTTTGTTTTATGATGGTAATAGTGTTCTGAACAGTGTTCCGAAAAAGAACTTGTTACAAATCTATTTGAACAAACTATAACATGAAAAATTGTACTTTTTCAGAATGTGCATCAAGATAATCTGACATTTGAACATATTTTTTTTCCCATCTAAAATACCACAGATTCTGGAATCTGCAGAAAATTTCAGAGCATTGGCAGGAATATAAACCATTTCCTTATGGTAGAAATTCTGATGTGTGTTGGTTTCTACCATGTTTTTGTTGTTGCTATCTGTCTTTATTTTCATGAAGTTTTATACGGATCTATAGTTAAATCTGTAGTTGAAAGCTGAAGTAAGGAATATGATTTCTAATGTTATCTATATCAATGTTATAGGAAGGCAAGAACAAAAGATAGTTTATTTTAAATGTAGGGGTATTCATTTTGTTTCTTAAATTATAAATAGTTTTAGAGGTGTGGGAGGGATAAAAGGAGTTTGGATTAAAAAATTAGGGGAAAGGGAGCCAAGATGGTGGAATAGTGAGGGCGTGCACTGATAGTCTGGGAAAAGATAGTTTAATAAAAGTGGAGTTACAGTGGCCTCAGGAAAAGGATCAGGAAAAAATTGCAGAGGAAACTCTTCCAGATCTAGTGGCTGTGACTCAGAGGACCTACAGGGAGAGCAAGGTCGCCCACCATGTGGAAGCTGAGCCACGGGAGCCACCAGAGCAGCTGGAGCCGCTGGAGCCTCCTGAGCCACAGGAGCCGCAGAGTCTGCACGCCAGCCCTGGAAGGGGAGGAGGAAAATTGAAGAAGCTCAAACTGCCTCAGTAAAACTTGAGCAAACATCAATCTCTGGAGTTAAGACTTTAGTGGACCTGCGTGGAGAGTGTGGGAGCCCACAGTTTGGGATACCAGCAGCAGACTCAACACACCAGCACTGGAACGCGAGGTGAGCCGAACATCAATAGCCTGAGACACCGGCAGGCAAGCAGAAAGAGGAGACTAGAGGGAACGACCCCGTGGGTAAAAGTTCACCAGGCTAACTAGAAGAGAGAGAGAGAGAAAAAAAAAAGTGACTGATAAGGACACGAGTTTATCTCTCTCTCCGCTCACCTCTCATAGGCGAGCAAGACAAAGAGCAGGCACCATCTTGGACATACGTCATAAGCAGGGCGACCTCAGGTCTGCACCAGCCCTGAGCCTAACAGAAAAACCTAACTCTGGGGGTAGGGGGGTGAATTAACAGGAGATTAGGACCTCGTGAATGTGTGGTGCTACTGAACTGAGACTATGAAAATGAGATGGTGGGGGAGAGAACTCACAGAATTCATGTGAGTACTCTCCAGAGACACTACAATTCGGTAACCTTGGCAACCCAGTGGGAGACTGCAGGAGAATTTGAGCCCACACTGAGGGCAGGACAGATTCCCTGTGTGGTCCTTGGGAAAGAGCTTCCGATCTCTGGCTCCTGTGGGTATATCAATTGCCTGCTAACTACCTCCAATTCTGTTCAGCTGTGTGGAATTACTTCACTTTTGAATAAAAAAAAAAAAAAGAAAGAAAGAGAGAGAGAGAGATTTACTACGCCTAACCTGGGAGTGTCACCTTTGGCACACCCTTAACCCTGAGAAACCAAACAGAGCTCTCAGGCCACACCCATCTCATGCCTCTAAGGCTCCATCATAAACAGACAGTCCACTTCATCTAGAGTCATAGTATAACAAGAAAAAGCACCACAGTGAAGAAACCAAATATCTCCAATATGCCAAACAACAAACACAAAAACCGAGGTAATAAGAACAAGGAAGATACTATGATGCCCCCAAATGAAAAAGACACCCCAATTCAAGATTATGAAGATGATGAGATAGAAGAAATGCAAGAAGCGGATCTCAAAAAATTGATAAGAACATTAAGAAGTTCTCAAAAACAAATTCTTGAACTACAGGAATCCTTAATGGACAAGATAGAAAATCTTTCTTGCAAAAATGAAATATTAAGGAGGAATCAAAATGAAATGAAACAACTAGTAGAACAGGAAACTGTGATAGTGATGAGAAATCATAATGAAATGAAGAATTCAATAGATTAAATGACAAACACATTAGAGAGCCTTAAAAACAGAATGGGTGAAGCAGAAGAGAGAACATCGAACTTAGAAGGCAGAGAACAGGAAAGGATACAGTCAAACCAAAGAAAAGAAGAAGAAGTTAGAAATCTAAAAAATATTGTGGGGAATCTACAGGATACTATTAAAAAAACCAACATTCGGGTTCTAGGAGTTCCTGAAGGCAATGCCCTTTCGGAAGCCAGGATCTGTTTCAGGTTCTTCCAGGTTCTGTTCTTTTTGCCAGCTACCGCACCACCGTGGCCAGAGTGCACAAAGTTGGGATCCTTAAATGGCAAAGGTTTGGCAGCTTTTTCCACAGGTCCTGTGCTCAACTCAGAAGGCACCATTTTATTCTCACTCATGGCATCCATGCTGATACCCTGCGCAAAGCCCGAAGTGGACACTTTTTTCTTCTTGCTGGCACCATAGCCTCCGCCGCCGCTGCCATTGTGCGAAGGGCTGGTAGGCCTCTTCTTGCTGTTCCGGGCTATCCCGGGAGTGGAAGTGGCAGCCACAAGTGGAATTTGAGCCACCATCCTACTCTGAGCCTCCCTGCTGCACCCCCCCCCCCAAAAAAAAGAATGCCTTTTTAGTGAGATACTTGCAGAGAACTTCCTGGGTTTGTAGAAGGACAGAGACATCCTAGTACAGGAAGCTCATAGAACCCCTAGTAAACACGACCAAAAGAGATCCTCACCATGACACGTTGTAATTAAACTTACCACAGTGAAACATAAAGAAAAGATCCTAAAATGTGCAAGAGAGAAACGTCAGATTACTTTCAGAGGATCTCCAATCAGACTCACAGCAGACTTCTCATCAGAAACCCTACAAGCTAGAAGGGAATGGCGAGACATAGCCCAGGTACTAAGAGAGAACAACTGCCAGCCCAGAATATTATACCTGCAAAGCTCTCATTTGTGAATGAAGGTGAAATAAAGACCTTTCATAGCAAACAGAAATTGAAAGAATTTGTTGCAACTCGTCCAGCCCTGCAAAAGATGCTTGAAGATGTGTTACATATAGAAACACAGAAACATGGTCATCAATATGAAAGAAGGTAAAGGAAGGAAACCTCACAGCAAAAGATCACAGGGAATTCAAAGCATATATTAGAACTTATCTTTGGCAAATGGCAGGGCAAAGTTACCACTTATCAATAGTCACATTGAATGTTAATGGCCTGAACTGTCCAGTTAAAAGATACCGATTGGCTGATTGGGTTAAGGAACAAAACCCATCTATTTGCTGCTTACAAGAAACACATCTTTCCAACAAAGATCCATACAGACTGAAAGTGAAAGGCTGGAAAAAGATATACCATGCCAACAGAAATGAAAAAAGAGCAGGCGTAGCCATCTTAATATCAGACACCATAAACTTTACCACAAAAACTGTTAAGAGAGACAAAGAGGGGCACTATATAATGATTAAGGGATCAATTCAACAGGAAGATATAACAATTATCAATGTATATGCACCTAATTACAGGGCACCGGTTTATTTAAAAGATTTGTTAAGGGACTTAAAGGGAGATTTAGACCCGAATACAATAGTACTTGGGGACTTCAGTACTTCAGTACTTCAGTAGATTTAAATGACACTATAGCCCAAATGGATCTAACAGATATCTACAGAACTTTCCATCCTAAACAGAAAGCATTTACATTCTTCTCAGCAGTACATGGAACCTTCTCTAGGATTGACCACATACTAGGCCATAAAGCAAGTCTCAGCAAATTCAAAAGAATTAGAATCATACCATGCAGCTTCTCAGACCATAAAGGAATGAAGTTTGAAATTAGCAACTCAGGAATCCCTAGAGCATACGTAAACACATGGAGATTGAACAACATGCTCCTGAATGAACAATAGGTCATAGAAGAATTAAAGGAGAAATCAAAAATTTTCTGGAAGTAAATGAGGATAACAGCACAACATACCAAAACTTATGGGACGCAGCAAAAGCAATGTTAAAAGGAAAGTTTATATCAATAGGTGCCTACATCAAGAAATTGGAAAGGCACCAAATAGATGAGCTTTCAATTCACCTCAAGGATCTAGAAAATCTGCAGCAAAGCAGACCCAAATCTAGTAGGGGAAGAGAAATAATTAAAATCAAAGAAGAAATTAACATGATTGAATCAAAAAATCACAAAAAATCAGCCAAACGAAGAGCTGGTTTTTTGAAAAAATAAACAAAATTGACACCCCATTGGCCCAACTAACTAAAAAAAGAAGAGAAAAGACCCAAATCAATAAAATCAGAGATGAAAAAGGAAACATAACAACAGACACCACAGAAATAAAAAGAATCATCAGAAATTACTACAAGGACCTGTATGCCAGCAAACAGGGAAACCTATCAGAAATGGATAGATTCCTGGACACATGCAACCTACCTAAATTGAACCAGGAAGACATAGAAAACCTAAACAGACCCATAACTGAGACAGAAATTGAAACAGTAATAAAGGCCCTCCCAACGAAGAAAAGCCCAGTACCAGATGGATTCACTGCTGAATTCTACCAGACGTTTAAAGAAGAACTGACTCCAATTCTTCTCAAACTATTCAGAACAATCGAAAAAGATGGAATCCTCCCAAAATCTTTCTATGAAGCCAGCATCACCTTAATCCCTAAGCCAGAGAAAGATGCAGCACTGAAAGAAAATTATAGACCAATATCCCTGATGAACATAGATGCAAAAATCCTCAATAAAATTCTCGCCAATAGAATGCAACAACACATCAGAAAGATCATCCACCCAGACCAAGTGGGATTTATCCCTGGTATGCAGGGATGGTTTAATGTGCGCAAAACAATCAATGTGATACACCACATTAACAGACTGCAGAAGAAAAACCATATGATTATCTCAATAGATGCCGAGAAAGCATTTGATAAAATACAACACCCGTTCATGATGAAAACTCTAAGCAAACTGGGTATAGAAGGAACATTCCTCAATACAATCAAAGCAATTTGCCAAAAACCCACGGCCAACATCCTATTGAATGGGAAAAGTAGGAAGCATTTCCACGGAGATCTGGTACCAGGCAGGGATGCCCACTCTCACCACTGCTATTCAAGATAGTTCTGGAAGTTTTAGCCAGAGCTATTAGACAAGAAAAAGAAATTAAAGGGATACAAATTGGGAAGGAAGAAGTCAAACTGTCAAACTATCCCTTTTGCAGATGATATGATTCTTTATTTAGGGGATCCAAAGAACTCTACTAAGAGACTATTGGAACTCATAGAGGAGTTTGGCAAAGTAGCAGGATTAAAATCAATGCCCCAAATTCAACAGCCTTTGTATACACAGGCAATTCCACAGCTGAGCAAGAATTTCTAAGATCAATCCCATTCACAATAGCTCCAAAAACAATCAGATACCTTGGAATAAACTTAACCAAGGACATTAAGGATCTCTACGATGAAAATTACAAACCCTAAAGAACGAAATAGAAGAAGATACCAAAAAATGGAAAAATCTTCCATGCTCATGGATTGGAAGAATCAATATCATCAAAAGGTCCATTCTCCCAAAAGCTCTTTACAGATTCAATGCAATACCAATCAAGATACCCAAGACATTCTTCTCAGACCTGGAAAAAATGCTGAAATACATATGGAGACACAGGAGACCTCGAATAGCTAAAGCAATCTTGTACAACAAAAACAAAGCAGGAGGCATCACAATACCAGATTTCAGGACATACTGCAGGGCAGTTGTTATCAAAACAGCATGGTACTGGTACAGAAACAGATGGATAGACCAATGGAACAGAATAGAAACACCAGAAATCAATCCAAACATCTACAGCCAAATTATATTTGATCAAGGATCCAAAACCAATCCCTGGAGTAAGGACAGTCTATTCAATAAATGGTGCTGCGAAACTGGATTTCCACATGCAGAACCATGAAGCAAGACCCCTACCTTTCACCTTACACAAAAATCAACTCAACATGGATTAAAGACTTAAATCTGTAACCTGACACCATCAAATTATTAGAGAGCACTGGAGAAACTCTGCAAGCTCTAGGTACTGGCAGACTTCTTAGAAAAGACCCCAGAAGCACAGGCAGTCAAAGCCAAAATTAACATTTGGGATTGCATCAAATTGAAAAGTTTCTGTACTGCAAAAGAAACAGTCAAGAAAGTGAAGAGATAACCGACAGAATGGGAAAAAATATTTCCAAACTATGCAACAGATAAAGGGTTGATAACCAGAATCTACAAAGAAATCAAGAAACTCCACAACATCAAACCAAACAACCCACTTAAGAGATGGGCCAAGGACCTCAATAGACATTTTTCAAAAGAAGAAATCCAAAAGGCCAACAGACACATGAAAAATGTTCAAGATCACTAGCAATCAGGGAAATGCAAATCAAAAGCACAATGAGGTTTCACCTCACCCCGGTTAGAAAGGCTCACATTCAGAAATCTACCAACAACAGATGCTGGAGAGGATGTGGGGAAAAGGGACACTAACCCACTGTTGGTGGGAATGCAAACTGGTTAAGCCACTATGGAAGGCAGTCTGGAGATTCCTCAGAACCCTGAATATAACTCTACCATTCAACCCAGCCATACCACTCCTTGGAATTTACCCAAAGGAAATGAAATTGGCAAACAAACAAGCTGTCTGCACATTAATGTTTATTGCAGCTAAACTCACACTAGCTAAGACCTGGAACCAACCCAAATGCCCATCAACAGTCGACTGGATAAAGAAATTATGGGACATGTACTCTACAGAATAGTATACAGTAGTCAAAAACAACGAAATCCGGTCATTTGCAACAAGATGGAGGAATTTGGAAAACATCATGCTGAGTGAAATAAGCCAGTCCCAAAGGGACAAATATCGTATGTTCTCCCTGATCGGCAACAACTAACTGAGCAGCAAAGGGGAAACCTGTTGAAGTGAAATGGACACTATGAGAAACAGTGACTTGATCAGCTCTTGTCCTGACTGTTGATGTACAATGTAATACTTTATCCATTTTAGTATTTTCTCTTTGTTTTGTTCTAGTACTATTGGTTGAACTCTGTGATTAACATACAAGTATTCTTAGGTGTTTAAATTTTAACTGAAAAGTGATCCCTGTTAAATATAAGAGTGGGAATAAGAGAGGGAGGAGATGTGAAATTTGGGACATGCTCAATCGGACTTGCCCCAAATGGTGGAGTTAGAATCATGCCAGTGGAACCCAATAAAATCCATCAAGGTGGCATGTACCAATGCCATCTCACTAGTCCAAGTGATCAATTTCAGTTCACAATTGATCACACTGATAGGTCTAAGAATCAAAGGGATCACATAAACAAGTCTAGTGTCTGCTAATACTAGCTGATAGAATCAAAAAGGGAGAGAACGATCCATCATGGGAAGTGGGATACACCGTAGACTTATAGGATGGAAGATGTCCTAAATAGCACTCTGGCCTCAGAATCAGCCCTTAAGGCATTGGGATATGGCTGAAGAGCCCATGAGAGTATTTTAGGCATGGAAAGCCAAGACACCCTGGAAGAAAAAAAAGAAGACCTAAATGGAAGATCTCCACGAGTGAGATCCCAGTCGAAAGAACGGGGCCATCAAAGAAGGAGGTACCTTTCTCTGAAGGGAGGAGAGAACTTCCACTTTGACTATGACCCTCTCGGAATAAGATCAAAGTCAGCGAACTCAAGAGGCTTCCATAGCCTTGGCAACTCATGACTAGAGCCTAGGGAGATTTCTGATGCCATAAACAAGAGCATCAAATTGTTAAGTCAACAACAGGAGTCACTGTGTACTTACTTCTCATGTGGGATCTGTCCTTAGCGTGTTGTCCAATGTGAAGTAATGCTATAACTAGTACTGAAACAGTATTTTACACTTTGTGTTTCTGTGTGGGTGCAAACTGATGAAATCTTTACTTAATATATACTGAATTGATCTTCTGTATATATAGATAATTGAAAATGAATCTTGATGTGAATGGAATGGGAGAGGGAGTGGGAGATGGGAGGGGTGTGAGTGGGAGGGAAATTATGGGGGGGAAGCCATTGTAATCCATTAACTGTAATTTGAAAATCTATATTTACTAAATAAAAAATTAAAAAAAATAGGGGAAAGAGGCCAGCGCTGTGGCTTAGCTGAGAAAAGCCACTTCCTGCAGTACCAGCATCTCATCTGGGCTCCAGTTCGATTTCTGGCTGCTGCAGTTCTGATTCAGCTCTCTGGTATAGCCTTGGAAAGCAGTAGAAGATAGCCCAAGTGTTTGGGCCCCTGTACTGATGTGGGAGACCTGGAAGAAGTTTGGGGCATTGCAGCCATCTGGGGAGTGAACCAGCAGAGGAAGACCTCTCTCTTCTTCACCTTCTCTCTCTGTGTAACTCTGTGTTTGAAATAAATAAATAAATCTTAAAAAAAATGAGGAGATGTTGGGCGTGGTTCATTAATTGTGACAGATGCTAATATGAGATGTTACCTGGAGAAATTGGGTGATGGATACAAAGGAACTCTGTATTACTTCCTCACAGTTTTTGCTCTATAAATTTAAAGCTATTCTGAAATAAACTGTTAAAAATAAATATAATTTGTAGGAATTTACTTAAACATAGTGAAGTAATTAATATTAGCTTGAAATTAAATCAAAGCCTATTTTTTTCCAGAACCATTAATTTAATCATGGTTGTCGTAATAAATGAAAAACTCAAAAGAAGAAAAGAAAAACCATGCTGGCAATATTGGCAGAGAATTATGACAGATAAAACATTAAATGAGCTTAAAAGCAGAGGACAAAGCAAAACAAAATGATAGCAAGGCACAAGCCAGGTAAGTGGCTTGCGCTTTTCTCTATTTTACTTAACTTCTGTTTGGTGGGAAGTACTTTTGCACTTTGCAAGATTTACCATTGTTATTTAGAAAATAAAGTTTTCCAAAGTTTTGAGGATTGAGTTCTTTGGGAGGAAAATATCCACAGTTTAGATCTTTAGGATCCTAAGATTTTAAAGGAAAATAATACTTACAAAAGGACAATTCAGTTCTGCATAGGTAAAGAGCCTCTATAATGTGCAAACTATTTAATTTGTATTTCTTTACCAAGTATATTTTACTTTTGGAGTAAGAAAGAAAAATATATGCCAGATACTAAGGTTTTGTAGGTTGTTTGTGATCAAATAAGCTACTATATATTTGAAGCCATTTCAAACACATGTATCTTATTGAAAAGAAATGGAATTATTGCTTGTCAGACATTGGATCAGAAAGAACAGTGTCCCCAAAACTTGTGCCTTCATGGCATATTTTATTAATCTTCTGGATTCTGGAACTTGTTACTTTGATTAATGTAGAGAGGCTGTGGAAATGACTTCCCTAGAAATCTTGACTAAGTTAGAAACCCATCTGTCTTACCGGGCTTAGTTGTAGTCCTGCCTTGAGGCAAAGGATGGATAACCTGAAAATAGAATAAGAGACCCAAAGGAAAGGATTAAGTTACTAGATTAGTGGTGACCATATGCTCCTTCCAAGGTTCATGAAATTGCTCATTTTCCTGGGAAAAATGTTTTTCTCTGTGACCTTGAAATTTATAAGAGAATAATGCTACTAGTGTTCTTGAAAAATACTTATTAAAAACCACTGGAACAAGAAATCTTTCAAGTGGAATATTTTTATTCCAGATACAAAGTCCTAAATTATTATTATGAAAACCCTGTCCTCTTTCTCCTTCTCTTACCTCCACCTTTCCTGGCTTTTTTATCCTTACTCCTTTTCCCTTCCTCCTACGTCTCCTTCACTCTCTTTCCCTCCCTCCTCCTTTACTCAGGCCATCGTCCTTCCTTCCTCTCTTCTGCCTTCCTTCCCCCTCTCCTTCATTCCCAAATGCTCTGGACTGGTTCTCTAATATTGCTTTCCTTATGCTTTGTTTTATTAGATTGATGACCATTTTGAAGCTTCCTAAAAAGAAATAATACTATCTTTAAATTTAAAACACACTCTTTTATTTACATTGATTATTATTCTTTCCCTGTTACTAACAAAAGGCTTTAAGCAAGAAGCAAAACTATTAAAATTGTTGCTTTCTACAAGTTGTATCACACTACTAGAGAATACTGCATCACACTATACTATGAGATAGAAAATGATTTTTAAACTTATTTGAAGTCTCTCTTTGTATTTAATCTCTTCTTTACTGTAATCTATAACATAGAGCTTCATTCTTACTAAAAATGTACTTTTTAAATAAGACCATTAACTCAAAAGATAGCAATTATTCTTAATCAGGAAAAGGTCTTGTTTTCTGCTTTTTCTTCCTCTCTGATTAATTAGCATTTAAATGAAGTCATTCTATTGAAGTGTGATGTGAGCTAATATTCTCAATAAGAGAAAAAAACATAAATTCATTAATTGTGGTTGTTAAATATTTCTATTATCAAAGAGAATTTATTTGCTAATTTACCTTAATGGCACTCAAAAGAATCCAATGCCATTTAATTTTTCTTCCCTTCACATCAACTCGTTCTCTGCCTTCCTTTCACTGTTCCTTCTGGAATGTTCTGCATCTTTCTCTGCCTGACTCAGAAGGCCACCTTTCTTCCATATGGTGCTTTTCTTGTCATCTCTCCCCACAGCCTTCCTGTCAGGTATGAACAGTTCTTCTCAACTTTTAAAGTACTTTATCATGAAGTTTGTTTCTTTTTACCTTGGAATATAATCTCTTATAATAAATCATCTCTTTTTATAGCCTGTAAACATGAGGGCAGGGACAGTTTCATATTTATATAGGGCTGGCTGAGAATATGACATCCACTGTCATATGCATGAGTGCATAATGAATATTTGTTGGATGAGTGCAAGAAATAGCTTGCTTCCAGTTCTGGAACATGCAGATTTTACCTCTTGTTACAAAGCCGCTGATTGTCAACAGAATCTTTAGAGACAGGTCTTTTTCTACCATCTCATTCTCCCTCTGAAAATATAGCTAGCATGTTTAAATTATACATATATATATACATATATTGTTAAATATAAATTTCATTTCATCCAAGTCATCTATCTAAAATGAAACAAAATAAAATTTCAGTGTAATTAGTGAAAACCAGAACCTATAAAGTTACAAAGCATGAACAATTCTAATTTCTTTTATAGTCATATTATACAGTTTAAGCATTCATGATAACTAATTATGATATAATAAGAGCAACACTTTTATACTTGTGAATCACAGCATAGCACTTTCACATTACCTACCGTGTGCCAGACACTGTTTTATCTTTTTTCATCACAAAACTTCGGTGAAGAAATAGTCTCACAGACCTGATGTTACTTGCCCAAATAGCAGACCCAGGGGTTGAATCGAGTTAATGATATTCTAATATCTATACTCCACTTTAAAAAAAATGAATTTCAGGGAGACTGAGAGACAGAGTTCTTCCATCTGCTGGTTCACTCCCCAGATGTCCATAACAACCAAGGCTGAGCTAGCTCAAAGCCAGGATCTTGGAACCCAATCCAAGTTTCCCTCATGTGTGCCAGGGATTCAAGTACTTGAGCCGTCAGCAGCTGCATCCCAGGATGCTTACTAGCAGGAAGCTGGAGTTGGGAGCAGAGCCAATACTTGAACTTGGGTACTCCAGTATATGCCAAGCAGTGTCTTAATGACTGCACCAAAAGTCCATCCCAAAAATCTCACTCTTGATCCTCTTGATCACCACACTGCATTGACTCCTAATGAAAGTTAAAATTATGCAATAAAAATTTCAGATAAATATACATGATTCATGCAAAAAGAACTATTGAGTATAAGGTAGGATAGTGTACTGTAGATGCGCTCTACTGTAGTATTATATAAAGCTGATTCATGTCTGCTCTTGAAATATATTGTTTTAGCTTATTAAAATTTTGTAATTAGGGGCCAGACCTGTGGCATGGTGAGTAAAGCCACTGCCTGAGTCACAAGCATATTATACGAGTGCCAGTTTGTGTCCTGGCTGCTCCACTTCCAATCCAGCGTACTGTTAATGCATCTGGGAAAGCAGTGGAAGATGGCTCAAGTCCTTGAGCCCTTGCACACTTAGGGGAGACCTGGAAGAAACACTTTGCTCCTGGCTTGGGCTTGGCCTTACTCTAGCCATTGCAGCCTTTTGGGGGAGTGAACCAGTGGATGGAAGATCTCTCTCTTCCTCTGGCTTTCCTTCTTTCTCTCTAACTCTGTGCTTAAAATAAATACATAAATCTTTTAAAAATTTAGTAATTATAAAATACATATTCAGGTTAGGATAAATATATGTGAACATTTAAACCAATATTTAGTATTATTTTCTTTATATATATATATATATGTGTGTGTGTGTATATATAATATATATATATATATTACAGTCAGAGTTAGACAGTGAGAGAGAGAGAGAGACAAAGAAAAAGGTCTTCCTTTTTCCGTTAGTTCACCCCCCAAGTGGCCGCTATGGCTAGTGCATTGCGGCTGGCACACTGTGCCAATCTGAGACAGGAGCCAGGTGCTTCTCCTGGTCTCCCATGTGGGTGCAGGGCCCAAGGACTTGGGCCATCCTCCACTGCACTCCTGGCCACAGCAGAGAGCTTGACTGGAAGAGGAACAACTGGGGCAGAATCTGGCGCCCCAACTGGAACTAGAACCCAGGGTGCAAGCGCCGCAGGCGGAGGATTAGCCTAGTGAGCCACGGCGCTGGCCTCTTAATATAATTTTTAATGTACCCTGGATCTTATCTTTATTTGTCTCCACTATGATGACCATATTCTGTAAGATAACAAAAATATCAGAGAAATAATAATATCAGGAAAATAATATCAACAATTGAAATGTGTTAATGTGTTCTTATGATCAGGCACTCACATATCTTCATGGAATCTCAAGCATATATTAAGTTTATTATCACTTGCTTTTTTTGTATAAAAATTATTAGTGTGATTTCAGACCTGAAAATGAACATACTTAGGGGACAGAGAAAGATCCTGCAGGTTGTCAAGGTTAACTTCTTTGTTGAAAAAAGGCTGAGATTCCATGCGGCTAAGCAACTGGCATAAGGTCGTACTGTTGTGACATGATGATTCAATGAGGCCAATCAAGGAAACTTCTTAACAGAATGTTACAAAATAATTAAGCTGAGATGACTTTCCTTTATGTATATCTTTTACTTCCCTTGTCTATGATTCTGTGACTCAAATGTAATAGAGGGATTTTTCATTTGTTTCATTGTTATGTGGGTATGAACATATTATTCTAATTTATTTTGAACACCATATAAGTATATAATTTATGCTTACAAATATATCATTTTCTCAAAACTTCTTTTTTTTAATGGCTGTTTAATTTTATGATGCAGTGAAGTGGATACATGTATGTCAATATATCAATATATGTGTGGTTATTTCCTGGCTTAGCCATTAAGTAAATATAACAAACATATCCAAATATATTGACGAGACTCAGAACACATGACCACGGCATTTGAGAAAACAGCGGAAGCAGGCATGTTTGTGAAACCCCTCACCATTATGCCCTAAAACAGGGCATTAAAGAATTAACTCATCTATCTCTAAAGTAGGTCATATGACCCTCATCCCAAAGAGTACTCGCTAAACAAAGAGAAAAGGAATGAAGACACAGAGATCCAGAGAAAAAGCTGAACAAAGTGACCTCACTAAGTTTGCCCTGGGTAATTAACACTGAAACATACACTTTAGCCTTCCAATCATTTTTCTGAATGACTATACATAAAACCCTACAAATTTCCCTGTCTTTGGTCTTCATAGCTGAAGTTTCTGGCCCCAGTTAAAACTTCTGTTAAATAAATGTGAATGCTCTTCTGTTATTAGTCTGTCTTTTGTTAAAGAGATTTCAACCAGGAATCCATAATAGGTGAGCAGAGAATTATTTTCCTCCTAGTCTTTAAATTGATTTTGCATAAATAAAGCAAAAACACATAGCAGTAATCACAAATGATATTTTCATTTTTTGTTAACTCTAATTTGTGCCTCATATTCCGTAAATTCAAAGAAATTATCAAAGCCTGCAGTGACAACATGAAAATATACACTGCTTTTTTATTTATCCATTTGCTGACCTTCTGTAGAATAACATTTCCAGCAATGGACCATGCGCCCTGAACAACATGCAACATCAGTGAAGGAGGGATACCTAAATCTCAGCAATTAAAAATTTAAGTTTTGTTTTGTTTTGTTTTGTTTTGTTTATGCTGGCAGAATGCTTAATTACAAATGTGATTCCTAGAAGAAATTTCATGTTAATACATAAAGAAAAAAATCAAATTGACTATGGTGAATAATGGAAAATAATGAAATGTTTTGTACAACTAGAGGTAATTTGCTGGGAAAAGAGCAGGATTATTGAAACATGATTACTCATCAAAATTATATGTTTCTGCTATTTGGACATGAAGGTGATTTTATTATATGAGCCATTAGAGGATACACCTAAGTGAAGAGTACAGAAAGAGTATTTTAGCATAAACTTAGAAAGTCTCTCTAATAATGGTATTGCCAATAATTGCTACTTTTGTAGAATGCTTTTGGATATTAGGAGGGAACAGAGTTATTTAGAGCAAGAGTCTCGTCCCTGTTTTGATTCTACATCAAATTAACAATCTCTTTCTCTCTCCCTCTCCCTCTCATCATGTGCATATGTCAAAATACAGCTGTTACATGTTTTGTCGTGGCATCAAAGTGGTTTTCATGGCTTAAACATGAATATTAATACTTTTTTCATTCTTAGATTCTATAATTCCTTTTTTTCCTTCCTGCCTGAATCATCCAACTAGTCTTGAGCTGCGTGTGATGTTTTCTGGCTGTTGTAATTACTTAACCATACAGTAAAAGGTTCTTTTACAAATAAATATGTACCATATCATTTGACTGAGGTGAAATTTTCCAAAATAAATCTAGATTTTAAGTCAAGGTATATTTTCCAGCTGTGAGTGTGGACAAATTTAAGTTCATATTTAAGGAATGTACTACAATTTTTCATTTCACTTTTGCATATCAATGAATGAGGGCCAGCATTGTTTTTCCCATTTTTTTAAACATGCATAATATGGATGTGGGTTTTCATAAACAAGCTTATACAATACAAAAACATGGGAGCAAAGAGTCAAAATTCACTCAATAAACCAGAGATATTAAGAATTATAGAACCCTATTGTCTTACTAAAGAAGGCACTGACCTATATATACATTTTATGTATTGATAGCCATCAGTCCTCTCCTACTGCTGCAAATTGAGTAACAAAAATAGGCTATCATGACATATTTTACATCATTCAATTCTGACAACATTAATACAATTGGACTTTATGTTGATCAAAAACTTCATTAGGATTCTTGTTCTCAAGGAGTTTATTATCTATAGGAGATATAAACATTTCTATTATTGTAGATGGACATAACCACTCCTTTTGGATATTACTTTGAACAAAGGAAACTATTAATGAAGTTGTTGTAAAATCACTTGTTTAATTCCCTATTATCAATTTTATCTACATTCTTTCTGAACTAAACCCTACTGTGGCCTTTGGAGTGCCTTGCCCTAACCCAGAACATCATATTCCATCATTATTCCCTTCCTTTTCTCACTATTCATCCTTACCATTTTCCTTCTCTGTTTCTACTGCTGCTTAGAGATAATAGTAAATCTACGCCTGAGGGCCACTCTTTTTCCCTCATCAACTATCTGCTTCCTAATGACTACATTCAGCCAAAAGCTTTGGCAGCATTTCTTACCGTTTTTAAAATTTCCTCCCTGATTTTCATATATGCTGATTTTATATTTCATTTTATTTAAATGTTTTATTTATTTTAAAGCTAGAGAGAGAGAAGAAAAAGAGAAATGCAGAGATACAGATACAGAATATTTGTTGGGAGAGAGAGAAAGAGAGAAAGAGAAAGAGAAAGAGAAAGGGAAAGGGAAAGGGAAAGGGAAAGGGAAAGGGAAAGGGAAAGAGAAAGAGAAAGAGAAAGAGAAAGAGAAAGAGAAAGAGAAAGAGAAAGAGAAAGAGAAAGAGAAAGAGAAAGAGAAAGAGAAAGAGAAAGAGAAAGAGAGAATGATCTCCCATCCATTGGTTCACTTCACAAATGACTGCAAAAGTGAATGATGAGCCAGGCTGAAATCAGGGGCTAGGAAATCAATCTAAGACTCTCATGTGGGTGGCAGGCACCCAAGTACTGCTGCTCTCAAGGTACACATTAGCAGGAAGCTAGAATTGGGAGCAGAGCTGGGACTCAAACCCAAGCACTCAAATCCAGACTGCAAGCATCATAAGGGGCATCTGAACTACTCCATCAAATGCCTGCCTCAATTCTTATTTTTCAACATCCATTTATCCATGTAAAAGATCCTATGCTCAACAATGTTCTAAATTTCTGAACATCCGAATGTTAGGTAAGTATAAGAGTAAGGAAGCAAAAATCACAATAAAGTGAATTCAAAATAAGAGAAAATGAATTGAGAATCTGTATAGACTAATTGAATTGAATTCAGTGGCTTCCTGAAATTAAACTGTTGTTATTCTGATCTGTGGTTGTTCATGAATGGAAAAGGAAAAGGAAAAATAAATTTTTAAAAGTCATTTCATACATGAATACATGCTCAATACAAAGGAAATTGCTAATACGGAGAATGAAGTACTGAAGTTGCAAATCCTTTGCTTGCTAAGCATGTTAAATAAGTAAATCGTTTACCCTCATTCTTCCATTTCTCTTCCATCAGTATTCTGTTTTACTCTCTCTTCTGTTGTGTCTCTCTACTATCAGATACTATCTATATGCTTTTTCTATCAAGCATATAAGAATATTAAGATATAGCTATACACAAAAATATGGATTTTACACATTTAAATATGCATATGCTGTAGTTTGAATGCATCCCTCAAAAAAAAAAAAAAAAAAGCTCACATTATGCCAGCATTATCTTCTTGGACTTCTCAGTCATGGGCCATCAGCCAAATAAATCCCTGTTCTCTATAAATTATGAAATTTCAGGTATTCTGTCATAGCAGCAGACAATGAACTAACACAGTAGATATTATACATATTTAAAGATATTAGCTTCATGCCCTAAAGGTAGAGAAATGGATCTAACTGAGAAAAGAAAAGATGAGCATCAAATTCTGTTATTTTCATTTCACTTGAGGGTATCATTGACTGAAGCATTGATGCTTGCAGTAAAGAAAGAAATGGATATCATTGATTGGAAAACAATCCAAAATATATAAATAAGACTCAATGAAATCTCCTTGGAGAGAAAGAAGACAGAACAGTTGTTTTCATAAAACAAGATCAATCATCACTGCAAACGAAAGTTACTTTTAATAACTTTACTTCAAACAAATTAGTTCACAAACTGTGAAAGCAGAAAAAAAGTTGTTTCTTCTGTCTGCTAATAAAATAAATTCTCTATATTATTATCACTGCAGTGTGACTCAACTGTTTTAGAAAAATCTTTAGTTGGAGGTGGAGCTCCAAGATGGCGGAATAGGGAAGTAGCTCACTGATAGTCCAGGAAAAGATAGTTTAATAAAAGTGGAGATGCTGTAGTCTCAAGGAAGAGTTAGGAAAAAAACTGCAGAGGAAACTCTTCCAGAATTAGAGTGACATGGTGGACCTATGTGGAGGGCATGGGCACCCATGGCTCTGGAGCCCAGCTGCCGAGAGAGTCTCTGCTTCAGCACTGGAAAGGGAGGTGAGCCAAAACCTCAGTACCATGAGACATGGGCAAAAAAGCGGCAGGAAGAGCCCTGTGGTGGAAAGTACACTAGCCTAACTAGAGGAGAGAAAAAAATTAAAAGGGACTGGAACAGACACGATTCTCTCTCTCCACTCACCTTACAAAGGCCAGCAAGACAATAGAGCAGGCGCTATTTTGGACATACATAACAGCTATGCCAGCTCGGGGCTGCGCCAGCCCTCTGCCAAGCAGAAAAACTTGACTCTGGTGGGGAGAAATAACAGGAGATTAAGACCTAGTGAATGTGTGGAGCTTATGAACCTGGACCGTGAACAAAAACAGAGGGTGTTTGGGAGAACTCATGGTGTGGCTGAGACATGAGTCGTCTCAGTGGGAGACACCACAAATTTGGGCAGCTTCGGATACCCTGTGAAAGACATTGCAGGGGAATCTGAGCTTACACTGAGGACTGCACAGATCCTTTGTGTGGTCCTTGGGACAGAACAGACAAATATTATACCCACTGGGGCTAATGCTCAGGCACTGATTGCCATCAAGGAGAAGAGCTCAGCTGAGTGGAATTACTTCCCTTCTGAATAAAAAAGAGAGTGAGAGAAGATTTACCATGCCAAACCTGGGTGTCACCTTTGGCACACCCTTAACCCTGAAGAGCTGAACAGAACTCTCTGGCCACACCCATCACAAACCTCTAGAGATTCACCAAAAGCAGACTGTCCACTTAATCTAGAATCATAGTATAATGAGAAAAGCTGCCACAGTGAGAAAAAAAAAAAAAAAAACACACAAAGAAACCAATGAATATCTCCACAATGCCAAACAACAAATCCAGAAACTGAGGAAACAAGAACAAGGAAGACATCATGAGGCTCCCAAATGAACATGACACTCCAATACAAGATTATGAAGATGATGAGATAAAAGAAATGCAAGATACGATTTCAAAAAATTTATGATAAGAACATTTAGAAGTTATCAAAAACAAATGCATAAACTACAGAAATCCATACAGGACAGGACAGAAAATCTCTCTCATGAAAATGGAATCTTAAGGAGGAATCAAAATGAAATGAGGAATTTAGTAGAACATGAAATTGAGATATTGAAGAGAAACCAAAATGAAATGAAGAATTCAATAGAACAAATGAAAAAAACACATTTGAGAGCCTTAAAGACAGTATCAGTGAGGCAGAAGAGAGAATAAAGAGAGAATATTGGACTTCAAAGACAGAGCATAGCAAAGTATACAGTCAAACCAAAGGAAAGAAGAGGAAATTAGAAATCTAAAAAAATATTGTTGGAAATCTACAGGATACTATTAAATACTAGGAGTTCCTAAAGGCATGGAGAGAGAAAAAGGATTATAACTAAGAGTGTCAATTGTTGAATCAACAACAGGAGTCACTGTGCACTTACTTCCCATGTAGGATCTCTATCCTTAATGTGTTGTACTATGTGATTTAATGGTATAACTTGTACTCAAACAGTACTTTATACTTTGTGTTTCTGTGTGGGTGCAAACTGTTGAAATCTTTACTTAGTATATACTAAATTGATCTTCTGTATATAAAGATAATTGAAAATGAATCTTGATGTGAATGGAATGGGAGAGGGAGCGGGAGATGGGAGGGTTGGAGGAAGGAGGGAAGTTATGGGGGGAAAAAGCCATTGTAATCCATATTCTGTACTTTGGAAATTTATATTTACTAAATAAAAGTTTAAAAAAAGAAAAATCTTTAGTCACATCTTTGTATGATTCAAACTTGTATTCACTAGTTTAGTGTCATATTTTAGATAAATCAATGCATTGTAATAAAATTATTTTATCTAGATCTTCAAGGTCATTGCTGCCATTACTTCTTATATTAGGAAAAGATTTGACTAAAAGAGATTATTTCACTTAGAATCTGTAGTCTTTACACATGGAAATGTGTTTACCTCAGCCCAATGTACACAATCATGAATTTGAATTAAAAGTGTTAGCAAAAATTATTAGAACACAAATGTCAGTTGGCAGTTTCTAGGGTCAATTTTGAAATGGAATAGTAAAGCATATATATCAGACAGTAAAATTCTCTATGCGTGCCTGGGGAATAAATAATTGAATTAGTTTTCCACCCTAGTTCTTCCATTTAGGGTGATGATCTGATTTATAAAAATTATCTGATTTTTTCCATAATGTTAATTTAATATGGCAGTTTTTGCAGTCAAATCTGATGAGAAACAAGTGGTGAAGATAAAATGAATTCATTTTCTATTACTTCCATGGTGTCATTTGCAGTTGGAAATCATGACTTTTGACTAAACCTGTATCTGTGATAAATCTATTTTATCTGTTAATGGCTCTTTCTTTAGACATAAATATTTAACAGAAGAGCGTTGTGGAAATTATCCTATAATATTTTTATTCTGAATGACAAAATTATTTGGAACAGCATTATTAGCCTTAATAAATATAGTAAACATCCAGATAATTTTTGCTAATGAAAACAGTTATGCTATTCAGTAATATAGATGGTTGTTTAAATAAAAATAAAAAAATACTATCATGTGTTTCAAAATGTGCTTATTTATATCACAGATTGATTACTAGGGAGCATTTTTTAGAGTCTTCTCCATGATATGGTAGAATTTGTTTATTATCAAAATGAAAAAATGGTTTCTTGAAATTCAAATTTTATTAAGCATTTGGTTTAATGTCTTACAAATTTAAATACTATCAGGCATCATAAGAGAATTACTTTATATTGAGGTCTTCAATTTCCTTTAAACATATTTTTACCTCATGGGAAATAGGTGTTCTACTGGGATTGCTAACCAATTAATTAGAGGGGACCTTTATCTTTTATTTTACAAGATTCACACCAAAATGAAACATAAGTGATGTAGATAAGATCATTACCTTCAATGTTTTTCATTATGATGATTTTAGATTTTCTCATTTCTGAGAAATACATGGTTGATAGAAAAAACTCCTCTGCAAAAATATTAATATGACAGTGTACTATTTCTACAATGAGAAAATTGTGTATTATCTTGTAGACAAACTCTTAACAAATATAACCATTTCTAAAATATACTTCTGCTTAGCATTCTCTTGATACTTTCAATTTTTAACCAATTACTAAGGTATTGTTAAAGTAAGCATGTAGACTTGACGCAAAACATTTGAGCTGGAGTTTAAGAGACTTATGAGATTACAAAAGATTTTCTTTTCTCTTCTTGGGTATTTAAATAAGATTCTGAAATATATCCAAAGTATTCTCTGCACAAAATGCATTATCTTTTGCATAATTATGGAGCAGAGATACATGTTAGGAATGCCATCTAGGTAAATGTCTCCCTTAAACTTTTTCTGTGAGTTCCTTAAAATAAGACAAGGGAACTGAAACTAATAGAGAAATGTCTACTACATTTTCTGGCTTCTTTGCTACCAATGTAAAGTTATATTACCAGGAAAATGGAGGAGGACATTTATTACTAGGCAAAAATTTAGTGAAACAAGATTGTGGTTACCTTTAACAATGAACACAGAGAATTCAGAATTTCCCATCTCAGGAAAAAGGAAATACACATAGCAAATACACATTAGTCAGATTGTGCATCTGCTCTCTTCAGAACCCTCCAAAAGCACCCATCACATTCAGTGTAAAACCCAAAGGCCTTACAAATGTCTTCAAAACCCTCCCTGCTTTAATCATCTCTAAATCTTCAATGGTTTCATCTAAGTCATTAACATCTATTACCTTAGTAACTTCCTCACAGGTCTTCTTACATGGCAGAAATAACTTGTAGTTCATAAAATATTTGGTATCTCCCTCCACCAAACAAAGATCTTGTTTTGACTGCTGAAGTACGACACTGTATGTCTCCTTGTACCAGCAGGCTAGGGAGGAATATGACAATTTCATGCTAATGAGTGATGTGTCTAAATGATCAATGTTGCTTGTGCTCCAGTGGCATAGAGGTAAGTGATATTCCTTCACCTATCCTCTTCCACCCATTGGCCAACAGATAATTATTGTGATTTTCTAAACAATAGAGCCAAGAGATAGAAGAAATATAAGAAATCTAAATTCTTGGTCATTGTGTTAGAAGTACAATATTCCAGGTAAAAATGAATATGAATATGAATAAAAGCATATTATTATTTTAAACTGCTGTTATTTTGGATAATTATTTTCTTTTTCTAAGATGTATTATTTATTTGAAAGCCAGAGTTACAGAGAGAGGGAGAAACAGAGAGAGAGAAAAATCTTTCATCTACTGGTTCACTCCCAAGATTTCTGCAACAGCTGGTGCCAGATCATGCTTAAGCCAGAATTTAGGTGTTTCATCTGCTTCTCTTTGTGGATGAAAGTGATCTAAGTACATGGGCCATCACTTGGTGTTTTTTCCTGGCCCATGTCGTAGAGCTGGATTGGAAGTGGAGCAGCTGGGACATGAACAATTGACCAGTACCCAAATGGGATACCGGTGTTGGAGGCAGAAGCTCTACCTGCTACACCACAATGGCAGCTCCACATCATTATTTTCTTTCATTTTTATTTACTTATTTTAGAGGAAGGGGTAGGGGGAGGAGGCAAGGAAGTGGGGAGGGAGGGGGGAGGGAGGGGGAGTGAGGGAGAGAGAGAGTGAGAGAGAGAAAGAGAGAGAGAGAGAGAGAGAGAAATGAGAAATTCCCTTCTGGTTTAACTCTAAAATTTCCAAAAGAACTGGGGCTGGTCTGTGGCTGAAGCCAGGATTCGAGGCTGACATTCAAGTCTCACACACGGGCAAGAACTTAATCACTCAAACCATCATCAATACATAATAGAGGTCAACAAACAGAAAGCTAGAATCAAGAAGCAGAATCTGGGATTAAACCCAAGCACTTCGATGTGGACAAAGGCATCTGAACTTCTAGACTAAATGTCTGCCCTGTATGAAAATTTCTCTAAGTTTCTGTCATCTAATTTAGTTTCTTGTTCTTTTTAAGCCATAGAACAACCTCTAAGAAAGTACTTTTGAGGGAGTTAAAATATTATTATAAAAAATATCCACTTAATATAAAGGAAGTTAGTAAAGGGTAACAAAGGAAAAAATAGTACTTTTGAGGGAGTTAAAATATTATTATAAAAATATCCACTTAATAGAAAGGAAGTTAGTAAAGGGTAACAAAGGAAAAAATAATAACAAAGTAAAAATATAAGCATATATATATATATACACACAAAAATCATGACAGCAGAGTCCCAACAATATCAATAATAGCATTAAGTGTGAAAAATGCAGAACTATATTAAATAGATATTGTGAGAGTGGACCTCCTTGTCTAGTTCCACATTTCAGTGTGAATGTTTTCAACTATCCTCTGTTCAATATGACAATGGCAATAGGTTTGTCATATATAGTCTTTATTGTGTTGTATGTGTTATTCATGTTTTGTTCCTTCTATACAAAATTTGCTCAATGTCTTTATCATGAAAAAATGTTGTATTTTATCAGATGTTTTCTCTGTATTTATTGAGTTACCTATATGGTTTTTATTCTTCAATTTGTTAATGTGATGTATTACATTTATTGATTTGCATAAGTTGAACCATCCCTACATCTCAGGGATAAATCACGCATGGACCAAATGGGATAATTTTTATGTGTTGTTGTATTCAATTAGCTAATACTTTCTTAAGGCTTTTTGAATCTATCGTCATCAAGATTAATGTTCTAAAGTTCTCCTTCTTTGTTGTATTCTTTTCTGATTTTGGAATTAAGGTGATGTTGGCCTCATAGAAGGAGTTCGGGAGGATTCCCTCCATTTCAATTGTTTTGAATTGTTTAAGAATAATTGAGATTAGATTGGGATTAGTTCTTTAAACATTTGTTAAAATTGGTCCTGGGCTTTTCTTTGTTGTGAGGGCCTTTATCATTGATTCATTCTCCATCTTTGTTATTGGTCTATCTAAGTTTTCTATGTCTTCATGACTCGATTTTAGTAAATATTATTGTCCAAAAATTATTCCATTTCTTCTAGATTTTCCAATTTTTGGGCAGAAAGATATGTGCAAAATTCCTGATTATTCTTTTTATTTCTCTACTATCTTTTTAATATCTCCTTTTTCATCTCTGATTTTATTAATTCAGGTGTTCCCCACTTCTCTAATTTTAATTATCCCTTTCCTACTACTAATTTTGGGTTGCTTTTATTTTTTCTATATTCTTTATATGATAAATTAGGTCATTTATTTGATGCCTTTCCAATTTCTTGATTAAGGCACTAATTGCTATATACTTTCCTCTCAACAATGTTTTCCTGTATCCTCTAAGTTTTAATATGTTGTGTAATAATCTTCATTCATTTCTAGGAGTTTTTTAACTTTGCTTTTTATTTTTTCTATGATCTTCTGTTCATTTAGAAGCATAATTGCTTGGCCTGCATATGTTTGCATATTTTCTAATATTATTTACATTGGTAATTTCCAGCTTTGTTCCATTGTGATCAGAAAAGATATATAGTATGATTTCATTTTTTTAATTTGTTGAGACTTGTTTAATGGCCTAGTTCAATCCTATAGAATGTTACATGTACTGATAAAAAGAATGCATATTCTACAGCTGTGGGATGAAATGTTCTATAGATATCAATTAGATCATTTGGTCAATGGTGTAAATTAGCTCTGTTGTTTCTAAATTGATATTTTGTCTAATTAATTGTCCATTAATGAAAGTGGGTTGTTGAAATTCCCTATTTATTATTATATTGGAGTATATGTTCCCTTAAAATTTTGTTTTATAAAATGGGTACCATAGTACTGGATGTGTATGTATTTAATACATTAATTATAATCATACCTTCCTGGTAAATTGATCCTTTTTTAATTATGTAAAGCCCTTCTTTGTCTCTAACAGTTTTTGTCTTAAAGTTTATTTTGTCTGATGTTAGGATGTCTATTCCTGCTTGTTTTTGTTTTCTGTTAGCCTGGAATATATTTTTCTATCACTTGTCTTTCAGTCTTTGATTATTACTTTTTAACATAGTTCTGAAAATTTTAGCCAAAGCCATTAGACAAGAAAGAGAAATAAAAGGGATACCAATAGGAAAAGAGGAAGTCAAATTACCCCTCTTTGCAGATAACATTATCCTATGCATGGGGAACCAAAACACTCCACTGAGAAACTAATGGGAATCATAAAAGAGTTTGACAAAATTGCACAATATAAAGTCAACACACAAAAATAAATAGCCTTTGTATACACAAACAATGTCATGGCTAAGAAAATGTTTGTGAGACCAGTCCCATTTAGAATAGCTATAAAAAATTTTAAATCCCTTGGGGTAAATTAAACCAAGGACATGAAAATTCTCTACAATGAAACTTACAAAACATTAAGGAAAGAAACAGAAGACACAAAAAATGAAATAATTTTCCATACTCATCAAGTGGAAGAATTAACATTGTTAAAGTGTTCATACTACACAAAACAATTTACAAATTCAATGATATCCCAATCAAACTACCAAAGACATTCTGCTGAGATCTAGAAAAAATGATGTGAAAATTCATATGGACAGACAAGATATCCTGAATAGCTAAAGCAAATTTAAATAATAAAAACAAAGCTGGAGGCATCAAAATATCAGATTTGAAGATACATTACAGGACAGTTATTATCAAAACACTCTGTTACTGACACAGAGTTGACAAGGTGGACCAATAGAAAAGATTAGAGAAACAAGAATTTAATCCATGCATCTAAAACCAACTAATCATTGAGAAACAATTTAGAATCACTCCCTGGAGAAAAGATGGTCTCTTCTGCAAATGGTGTTGAGAAAATTGGATCTTTGCTTGCAGAAGTGTGAAACAAAGTCCCTACCTTACACCCTGTAAGACAGTCAACTCCCAATGGATCAAGAATTCCAATCTAAGACCTGAAACCATCAAACAGCAGGAGAAAAGCATAGGATAAACAAAGCAAGACAATGGCATGACAAGAATTTTTTGGATGAGTTGCCAGAAGCACAGGAAACAAAGGCAAAAATAAACAAAAGGGATTATCTCAAGCTAAGAAGCTTTTTCCCAGCAAAGGAAACCTTCAACAAAGTAAAAAGGAAAATGACAGAAAGGGAGGAAATATTTGCCAATTATACATCTGATAAATGACTAATATCTAGAATATATAATGTGCTCAAGAAACTGAACAACAACAAAACAAACTATCCAGTTAAATTAACTGAGAGTATGTCATTGTGAAAATTAAAAGTAATAATAAGAAAGGAAGGAGGTGGGAGAGTTGGAGCATGGGCAGAAAGGAGATTAGGGTGGGAAGTGTCACTATGCTTTTAAAGCTGTATATATGAAATACATGAATTTCTTTCACCTTATATAAATAAAATTATAAAAACAAATTAAAATTTAGAAAATTTAAGCAAAAAAAAAAAAGAAATGGGCTAAGAACATGAATAGACATTTTTCAAAGGATGAAATACAAATGACCAATAGACACATGCTTCGGATCACTAGCCATCAGTGAAATGCAAATAAAAACTACAATGTGGTTTCACTTGGACCCAATTAGAATGGCTAACATCCTAAAAATAAATAACAAATGTTGATGAAAATGTTGGGAAAAATGTACCCTGATACACTGTTAGTGAGAATGTAAACTAGTACAATCATTATAGAACACAGTATGGACATTACTCAGAAATCTGAAAATAGATCTTTCATATGACCCACCTATAAAAAATTTGGAAAAACGAGTAAAAGTGATTATGTGCATGAAGTGCTTAGTTGAAGGCCAAGCACATTGAGTTCTCAGTAAATGTCAGCTTTTTATGGTAAAAAATGGGAATAATCCAAACAAAAGAGAGAAACAGAAAAGAAAAAATGATTGAATTAAATGAATTCTATGTGCAACATGCTTTAGATCTGAAGATACAAATAGGTTCAGAGTAAATAATAAAGAAAAGTTTAAGAAGAGTTCAATGAAAACACATATGTTTGAGAACTTTCTAGATTCACCTCATATTTAAATGCATGCAAACTATTTTTTTTTTTTTTTGACAGGCAGAGTTAGACAGTGAAAGAGAGAGAGACAGAGAGAAAGGTCTTCCTTGCGTTGGTTCACTCCCGAAATGGCCACTACGGCCAGTGCACTGCGCTGATCCGAAGCCAGGAGCCAGGTGCCAGGTACTTCCTCCTGGTCTCCCACGCCGGTGCAGGGCCCAAGCACTTGGGCCATCCTCCACTGCACTCCCGGGCCATAGCAGAGAGCTGGCCTGGAAGAGGAGTAACTGGGACAGAATCCAGCACCCCCATCGGGACTAGAACCTGGGGTGCCAGCGCCGCAGGCGGAAGATTAGCCAAGTGAACCGCGGCACCGGCCGCAAGCTTTTCTTTAAAGCAGGTGTGGACATATCAATATCACATAAAATGGGATTCATGAAAATATCGTAAAATAAGGACAGAATACTCCATTATTTAAGGGGTATAAAAATTCAATGAAGACAACATAAGTAAATATGCACATGTCAAATAATATTGTAGCCACATTAATTTTTTACTGTGTGTGTGTATGTTTCTGTCTGTCTAGATTATTTCACTTAGCAAAATGATCTCCAATATCATTCCTTTTGTTTCAAATGGCAAGAATTCATTTATATGGCTTAGTAATATTTCTTTGTGTATATATACCTCATTTTCTTTATTTAGTAGTCCATTGATGGGCGTATAGGTTCATTCATAGCTTTGCTGTTAGGAATTGAGCTGCTATATACATGGGAGTGAAAGTATATTTTTCATATGCTGACTTCCTTTCCTAAAGATATAGTCCCAGAAGTGAGATAGCTGTATCATATAGTAGATCTATTTGTAGTTTTTTGAGGTACCATCATACTACTTTTTTTTAATAATGGTTGTGCTAATTTGCATTTCACCAGTAGTATATTAGAATTCTCTTTTCTCTACAACCTCACTGAAGTTTGTCAATTTTTGATTTTTTGATGATTGTAATTCTAAGTAGAGTGAGATGATTCTTCCTGAAGAGTATTTTTTGGATTTCCTTTGTTGCTAGTAATGCTGAATATTTTCCATGTGTTTTGTGCTCATTTGTATTTCTTATTCTGAAAATTTTCTACTTAATCCTTTGCCCATTTATCATCTAGATTGTTTTGTTGTTGAACTTCTTTAGCTCTTTATGTATTCTGGATATTAATCCTTTATTAGATGTGTAACTTGCAAATATTTTGTCAGATTCTGTTTGTCTCCACACTCTGCAGATTGTTATCTATACTGTACAATACTTGGCTTTAACTTTCTACCCTCCTCCTTCAACCTATTGTTTATTCAAGAGGCTATTATATAAAGTCACCCAATAGCATTTTATTTTAATTAGAAAAAAAACTAAATCCAACATTCTCACTTTGTGTTCAAAACCCTGTATCACTTATTCTTCAAGTGACTCTCCAGTTCAAAACATCATCATCACCTGGAGACTTGTTAGAAAAAATTTCTGTCCTACCCAGACCTAACAAGTCAGGAAATCTAGAGACCTAGCTATTTACTTCTTAACAAAACTTCCATGTTACTTGAATTTGATAATCACTGCTCTATACAACCAGTTAACTGCATCACTACTCCCTACCCTCGTTTTATTT
The DNA here is from genome assembly GCF_964237555.1 of Oryctolagus cuniculus. NCBI lineage: Eukaryota > Metazoa > Chordata > Mammalia > Lagomorpha > Leporidae > Oryctolagus > Oryctolagus cuniculus. The sequence goes on from NC_091435.1 coordinate 44,262,069, forward strand.
CTTTTCATTTTCTAGTACCGTTTAACCTCCCTTAATTCCTTTTTTCTCTTTTAAATATCTCAACTTCACTCTGGCCTAAGACTTTTGGAGTATTCATTCCCTCTGCCTGGGACAATCCTTCTTTTGTCTTTCTACCATTTCCTTCAACTTTCCTATCTCATACTACATACCACTCTCAAAAAGAAATTTTCACATTTTCCAGTCTAGAAGCTCTGTTCCATTGCTGGTGTCTCCTTTTCTCACCTTGTCACATTTGTTTTTCTCATAGTTGCTATCTTTTCTGAAATCACCTTGAGTACACATTAGATTGCCACTTTTTCTTTTTAAAGATTTTTTTTATCTATTTGAAAGGCTACAGAGGGAAGGAGAGACAGACAGATAGACACACACACACACACACACACAGAGAGAGAGAGAGAGAGAGAGAGAGACCTTCCATCTGCTGCTTCACTACCCAAATGGCTGTGATTGCAAAAAATGAGCCAGGTTGAAGCCAGGAGCCAGGAGTTTCATTTAGGTCTCCCACATGGATGCAGAGTCCCAAAGATTTGGGCCATCTTCCACTGTTCTTCTAGGCACACTAGTAGGAGATGGATTGGAAGTATAGCAGCTGGACTCAAACCAGCACCCATATGGGATACTGGTGTTGCAGGAGATGGCTTAGCCCATATGCTAAAATGCCAACCCTTGAATTTTCGGTTTTTATGTATATCCCTTCCTCCCTTACAATATAAGTTTCAAGAGGCAGAATAAGTAGTCCCTAGAAACATCCAGGCACATAGGGTAATAGATATACACCTACGTTTTCATGATTATATTTCAAAAGTTTTAAATGAAAATATTTATATTAAAATATTATAGACATAGTTTCACCCAGTGTAAAATTGAATACTTATCAAAGCTATCTCTAAGTGGTCATTCTTGAATCAAACCGATTACCATTGTTGCTTTCACTCCCTTCCCCTTACTTTTTTGTCTTTCGTGGGTCATTTCCTTATTTGACACCTCAAATTTTTGATTATAGCTTCCAAGAGATACAATTCTGCAATGCCCACAATACAGTACTTGGGACTTAAGTCAAAGTTTCTAGCCTTTCTAGAATTTTCCTTCCTTTCATACAAAGTACCAATATGATACTTGTATTAGCATGTCACATTTTACAGAAAGAGAAAGAAAGAAAGAAAAAAGAAAGAAAGAACGAAAGAAAGAAAGAGAAAGAAATAGAAAAAAAAGAAAGAAAGAAAGAAAGAAAGAAAGATAGAGTTGTCAAAATTAGGTAATGTAGCTTTAAATTGTACTTTATGTATGATTTCTGACCTGCTCTGAATAAGTATATAGGAAATCTCAGAAGATAACTGTATGAATTCTCCCAGTTTCTCAACATACTTGCTCATCCACAAGTACATTCACATCATCAGGACTACTCATTGTGTCTTTTTCTTATGACTGTCTAATTATATTCTCAAGTACCCCATAGGGTATGAGCTCACTCCCAGATGCAATTTCACCACCTAATCAGTATGTCCCAACAAATGATCTCTAGCAGAACTTCTGTCCTCCAAAACAGAAGATGGGACCATTTCTAAACCTTCTGCCCCTCATGATATTCCAATCAGTAGTACATAAATATTCTTTACTATTGTCATTGTTGCTTATGTTATTATTCCCCAGGTATGTATGATTTCTTTGAAGAAAATGGTAGATTTAAAAAGTGATGTGGTCTGGTTAATTGACTAAAATGAGGCAGCCACTGCTACTGGGACATGTTTACTTAACAGAGCTGGAAATTGTTTTTAATTTCACATTGGTTTGCAATATGAATATATTCTTATTCTACTTACTTTTTTTAAAGTAACACTTCTTTTGATTATCAAGATTTTCTACTATATTGACAATTATATTATTAGCTGAATATTTCCTTTGTGTCCATATTGTTAAAACTCTTAAAAAGGAGATGCTGATCATCAGGTGTTAAACCCTTTCTTCAGAGTTGAGGAACTGAAGCCCAGTGAATAGTATACTAAAATCAATCAATAAATAGCATACTTTCCCTTAATTTGAATATAAATGGTAACACTTTGAGGAAGTACAGATTCAGAAATAAAATTAAAATGTAAGTTTCAGTGAATAGGTTAACATGTGAGCCTATGTATCTGTATTTTTGTGTTAGAGTATACTAGAAGAGAAAATTATAAATTCTACTTTATTTCTCACAAAGAAACTTTCCAAGCAAACCACAAAGCAGTCCACTGAAAATATTTATGAAAATAAGAAATGTTTCTAGGACAAAATATAGAATTAGCAATGTTTACATTAAAATTGATAAAAAGGGAGAGGTTATCTATACAAGGGGTTAATACTTGGAACAGAGAATATTAAAGTGGAACCTAATAATTAAAAAAAAAAAAACCTAAATGAAAGATCTCCGCGAGTGAGATCCCAGTGGAAAGAACAGGACCATCAAAGAAGGAGGTACCTTTCTCTGAAGGGAGGAGAGAACTTCCACTTTGACCATGGCCTTGTCTAAATATGATCAGAGTCAGTGAACTCAGGGGGCTTCCATAGCCTTGGCAGCTCATGACAAGAGCCTAGGGTGATTACTGATGCCATAAACAAGAGTGTCCATTTGTTAAGCCAGCAACAGGAGTCACTGTGCACTTACTCCTCATGTAGGATCTCTGTCCTTAGTGTGCTGTACATTGAGATTTAATGCTATAACTAGTACTCAAACAGTATTTTTCACTTTATGTTTCTGTGTGGGAGCAAACTGTTGAAATCTTTACTTAATGTATGCTAAACAGATCTTCTGTATATAAAGAGAATCGAAAATGAATCTTGATGTGAATGGAAGGGGAGAGGGAGTGGGAAAGGGGAGGGTTGCGGGTGGGAGGGATGTTATGGGGGAGAAGCCATTGTAATCCATAAGCTGTACTTTGGAAATTTATATTCATTAAATAAAAGTTAAAAAAATCATGAATAACAAGAACTGGGAAAGACACTTAATAATACAAATCAGTGTTATGTAGCTTTTTTTTTTTTAAAAAAAGATATATTTATTTATTTTGAAAGTCAAGAGAGAGACAGAGAAAAATCTTCCATCCACTGGTTCACTCCCCAGATGGTTGCAATGGCCACTGCTAGACCCATCATTGTCAAGTGTGTATTAAAAAGGATCTTCTCATATATCATTTTCAAGTCATCCCAGATGTCAGAGAAGGCAACTTGGAATTCTCTATTTAACTTTAAATGTAAGCCAATTGTTCAACCAATTGATACATTTCAGAATTTTGTCTTACAAAAATATTCAGCAATACAGAGAAAACACCCTCCACAATATTCATCATGGGGAGAACATGGCGTACAATGGGTTAAGCCACTGCTTTTGAAGCCTGAATCCTGTGTCTAGACTACTGGCTGTTCTGCTTCCAACGCAGTATCCTGTTAATGTCCCTGGGAAGCAGTAAATGACTAAAGTATGTGAGTCACTATCATTCATGTGGAAGAGCTGAATGGAGTTTCTGCCTCCTGGCTTTAGCACGGCCCAGCACCAGATATTGTGGGCAGAACCAGTAGAAAGAAGACTTTTCTCTCTATCACTCTGTCTTTCCAATAAATTAATAAATCTTTTAAAAAGTATTCATCATAGCAAGATGGATATAGTAAAGCCCTTGAGAAGATCACATAACAGTTAATCAAGTAATTAGTAAACTATTGCACAGAAAAATATAGAATAATGAGAACTCTCAAAAGAATATGTATGGGGCCGGCGCCGCGGCTCACTAGGCTAATCCTCCGCCTAGCGGCGCCGGCACACCGGGTTCTAGTCCCGGTCGGGGCGCCGGATTCTGTCCCGGTTGCCCCTCTTCCAGGCCAGCCCTCTGCTGTGGCCCGGGAGTGCAGTGGAGGATGGCCCAGGTGCTTGGGCCCTGCACCCCATGGGAGACCAGGAAAAGCACCTGGCTCCTGGCTCCTGCCATCGGATCAGCGCGGTGCGCCGGCCGCAGCGCGCCGGCCGCGGCGGCCATTGGAGGGTGAACCAACGGCAAAGGAAGACCTTTCTCTCTGTCTCTCTCTCTCTCACTGTCCACTCTGCCTGTCAAAAAAAAAAAAAAAAAAAAAGAATATGTATGTACTTATATGGACAGTTTTAAGTGTAGTATATTGTTAAGTGAAAAGGATTACACCATAGAGCAAGATACATAACCTGACCACAAAAATTAAAGTGTGTGCATACAATGTGCTGTGGATCACATAATCAATTGTATCTGTATAGAGAAAAATCTGGAGTATGAGCCTACATAATGTAGTTCTCTCTTTTATTGAAGAGTGAATTTGTGTATTTTAGGGAAGCTTACACACTTCTATATGTATTTTTTTTTTGACAGACAGAGTTAGACAGTGAAGAGAGAGAGACAGAGAGAAAGGTCTTCCTTTATTCTGTGGGTTCACCCCCCAAATGGCTGCTACAGCCGGTGTGCTGCGCCGATCTGAAGCCAGGAGCCAGGTGCTTCCTCCTGGTTTCCCATGTGAGTGCAGGGCCCAAGGACCGGGGCCATCCTCCACTGTCTTCCTGGGCCACAGCAGAGAGCTGGACTGGAAGAGGAGCAACCGGGACAGAATCTGGCACCCCAACCTGGACTAGAACCCGGTGTGCCTGCGCCGCAGGCGGAGGATTAGCCTAGTGAGCTACAGCGGCTACAGCGGCACCGGAATCCATTTATTTGTCTTTCTTTCTCACACCCCCGCCTTTTTTTTTTTTTTTTTTTTTTGCTAAAGTGAGACATAACATTTTGGACCAATATTCTATAATCATTTTAGTTCAGCATTTTTCATTTACCATATTTTTAATGCCAATTTTAAAAGTGTTATTGAAAACATTTTGAAACATAATAGAGGATTGTGTAAGCAACATACTACTTTATATTTGCTTATATATCTATCACATACTTTGGACAGGATTTTTAAGTGTTAGAGGAATAACACTTTTTAAAAATTTCGAATCTAACAAAATAAAGGGGGCTTGCTGAAAGCAATAATTTAGAATAGAAAGAAAACATGGAAGACTTCTACTGCCTTCCTAGGCCATAGCAGAGAGCTGGATTGGAAGTGGAGCAGCTGGGTCTCGAACCGGCACCAATATGGGATACCGACACTGCAGGCGGTGGCTTTATCCACGATGCCACAGCGACAGCCCCCTGAATGGTTTGTAGCCAAATAATTGTCAACTAATTTTTCTCCCAGGCTTTCCCACTGGTAGGTGCTTATCTCTCAGTCTGTTACATCAGTTCCTCTCAGATCTTTAGTCATTCTTGACCAAGGCTGTCCCAGAGTTCTGTCAATTTGTTATAAGGTCTATAATTAGTCTGGCTGATGTAAGCCAGTGTTTTTGGTCCAAACTGAGTTGCTTTCTTGTAAAGAAATAAACACATACCATAGCTTTTTTTTTTTTTTTTGAAAAAAAAAAAATAGCTACACATACAAATAAGTTGATGCATGACATTATCACCTTATTTTCCTTTCTGAATTTCTAAACTCCAGGAGCTTTATCTGGTTACTAATGTATGTTATAGACCTTCACACATATATATTATCTTGTATTATCTTCTTCAGTAGGGGGGTTGGCTTTTGGTTTTCATAATGCTAGGTATTGAATCTATCATTTTGTTTTGTATATTGATATATCAGTAAGAATCAGGGTATGGACCTATAGTATTTTTATTGAGCAAGAAGAGCTAGAGCACTTAACAGTAAAAGGTTCAATGGCAGTAGGGCTCAGACCCCAGAGCTAGATTGGATAGACAAGTTGTACCAAGTGTCCAATAGCAATAAGCACCAAAGAAAGAGTAGTATGGGGATACAGTTTAGGGGATACTATGGATTAAACTGAGCAATCTAAACCCTATGTTAATTTCCAGGGACTCAGTGGTACTCCATGGGAGCCGATAAAGTGAAGCCAATAGCTGCAAAAACAAAAGAAATCAGATTATCTTCCAGCTGTTTTTCAGAAAGCAGACTAGAATGCCTGAGGTGTATTGATTGACCTTTGGTTGACTATGTGCGAATGGACTGTATTGTTAGTTAAGGTTGTTCTGGCTGCTCTTGAAAATCAATGAAAAGCATGTGGTGGTTTGAACATGCTATATATTTACTTTTTTACATCATACTGAAATGAATCTTTTTACTTGGGGGGATTTACCGTCAATGCTACCAAATAATTAATTATTCAGTGGTGTGGTTTAGCCATATATCTAGGAAAAAGAACAAACAGGTGTTGTTAAACAGTTAGCTAGGCTCTGTTATAAACATGCCTGCCTTTTTCTTATCTTTTCAAATATCTGTTACTTGAGTAGCATAGTTATAGACAGAGAGAGGGAGAGAGAGAGAGAGAAAGCTCTTCCATCCACTGGTTCACTCCCCAAATTGTTGCAACTGCCAGAGTTGGGCTGATCCGCTGATCCAAAGTCAGGAGGCAGGAGCTTCTTCCAGGTTTTCCACGTGGGTGCAGGGGCCCAAACACTCGAGTCATTTTCTTCTGCTTTCCCAGGCCATCAGCAGGGAGCTAGACCAATGGGGAACAGCTGGGACTTGAAAAAGCACCCATATGGGATGCCGGCTCTACAGGCATATGTTTAACATACTACACCACAGTGTCGGCCTCTTATCTTTTTTAAAATTTTTTTTGTTTGTTTGTTTTTTTTATTTGAAAGGCAGCATGACAGAGGGAGAGACACAGAGAAAATCATCTTCCATCTGCTTTTTTATCCACCAAAGAGTTGCAACAGCCAGGACTGAACCAGGACAAAGCCAGAAGCCTGGAACTCCATCCAGGTCTCCCAGCTGGGTGGCAGAGGCCCAAGTATTTAGGACATCTCTGCTGCCTACCCAGGTACATTAGTAGAAGCTGTAAGGTAATTGGAACTTAAACGGCACTCCTTATAGGATGCTGCCATTGTGGATGATGTCTCACCCCACTGTGCAACAATGCTGGCCTCATAAACATTCCTGTTTAAAGGCCACAACACTAATGTTAATCCAGTTCCATAACTGTCTTTGCATATTCATTCTGAATCCTTTTTAACTGTTGATGAACTTGATTGGTCCAAATTTGTCATGTCCAGTTGTTGATGCGCTGTCTCAGGATTTCTCAAGGTTTCTCAAGGATAAGCCAGGTCTTCCTTGGAATTAGTCAAATCCATCTTAGACTTGAAAACCTTTCTTCATTTTGCTGCTATTTGTTTTGAGGTCACTAAACACTGCCTGGCAATGGTTGGTTGAAATATGATTGACACTGTGTTAAGGATGCTAGCATGATAAATATGACATCTGTAAGCAACCTATAAATTGGAGATAATTATGTATTTTTAATGACATGAAAATATTCTGAAAAAGCTTGGGATATTATGTAAATTCAACTTAATATTAAGATAAATGAAGGGGCCTGTGAGTCTACTTTACCTGGATCATGAGACCTAGCTTCTTTCTATTGTACTTTCTTGTGCTGTCATGTAGGTACCAATACCTTTGTGCTTTGTGGGAGAATTGTCTGCTGCAGTGACTTGTGTGGGTGAAAGCTATAATTGACAGACAGGCCGGCACCATGGCTCACTTGGCTAATCCTCCGCCTGCGGCGCAGGCACACCGGGTTCTAGTCCTGGTCGGGGCGCCAGTTCTGTCCCAGTTGCTCCTCTTTCAGTCCAGCTCTCTGCTATGGCCCAGGAGTGCAGTGGAGGATGGCCCAGGTCCTTGGGCCCTGCACCCCAGGGAAGACCAGGAGGAAGCACCTGGCTCTTGGCTTCGGATCGGCACAGCGCGCCAGCCGCAACATGCCAGCCGTAGCGGCCACTTGGCAGGTAAACCAATGGAAAAAAGGAAGACCTTTCTCTCTGTCTCTCCCTTTCTCACTATCTAACTCTGCCTGTCCAAAAAAAAAAAAAAAAAAAAAAAAAAAAAAAAAAAAAAAACAGACAGAGACAAACTCTGAACTTCTAGTCAATCACTAAAATGTAAGAACTAGAACTTTCAATAAATGACTTTGCAGGTTGCTTCAGGTGGCCACCTGCCCATGGAACATGGAACATCACAAGGTGGTGAGTCAGGAAATACGTCCTCAGAGTTCTGCATACTATACCATCTCTCCATCTTTACTAGCAATAATCACCTCCATCAGTACTCATGGAGAAAATCATTGAAACAGCAAAGCTGATCCTTCCTCATTCTTCTTTCTTCCCTTGCTTTTTATGTCATTTTGCAAACATCCAATTTAATAGAAAAAACTAAACTTTTATTGTTTTTGAATGGGCTGTTCTCAGTTGATGTCAATGATTTTTAGCTTAAGTAAGATTCCTAGAAGTGTGGGGTCATTTCAAGTTCCCTTTTATCACCCATACCAGTCAGTCTTCTGTAAATTCAATGTTCCCAATAGGGAGAGAAGAAGCAGAAGCAGAAGCAGAAACCAGAGTACAGGGAATTTAGATGCTATTGCTCTGTGGATAACTGCTTGTCTCTTGACTGAAGAATTTGTGATAAAAGTATTGGAGTCCTGTTCTCAGGTCAGATTTCATGTAAACATCACCTCTGAATTCACTCACAAGTCAGTGCCAGAAGCCTGCCAACCTGAAATAAAGAAAATAACTGAAATCAATTATTGGTCCTTTTACAGCCTAATTTCCCTGCCATCTAAATGCAGATAAATAGAAAATCTAATTTTTATTATACCTCACCTACAACTTTTAATAAATATTAATGTACATGACTGTGCCCGACCTCCCTCTAGACTTGGAATCAATACTTGTTGATTAAGGTCTTCTGGGCAGCATTGCAAAGCTAAAGACTCACTATTTATTCCCATTGCCTATTCTCTGATCCTTAAACAGGTTAACAATGGGCCTATTAAAAAGCATTGGAGCACAATCTGGTCATGTAAGAATACCTGAACAGGGAGGAGGTAAGCCAAGTCTGATAGTTATGTGGGATACGTAACACTTTTGTTAGTTTTTTTTCACTTGTGATTCAACATTTTTTAAGGCCATGAAGGACACTTTGATAGTTTTTTTTTTTATCACATTCAAGTCAAGGGTAGCAATTTAAAATATTTTTTACTTTTTTAATTTATTTTGAAAGAATTAGAGAGAGAGGTAGAGCCAGAAAGAGAGAGAGAGGTATTCCATTCTGCTAGTTCACTCCCCAAATGGCCGCAACGGCCAGAGCTGAGTTGATCTGAAGCCAGGAGCAAGGAGCTGGGAACTTCCTCCAGGTCTCCCACATGGGTGCAGGGGCCCAAGGGCTTGGGTCATCTTCTACTGCTTTCCCAGGCCATAGCAGAGAACTGGATCAGAAGTGGAGCAGCTGGGACTCGAACCAGCACCAATATGGGTTGTTGGCATTGCAGACTGGGGCTTTTAACCCACTGCACCATAGCGCCAGCCCCTAAAATATTTCTTAATTCTTTAATTTCTTATTCTTATTAGTTTCAAGCAAATTCCAAGTTTATGAGAAAATAGAGCACATTTTTTTTTGAATGCAGGTGTTACCTAACAGTTTGTATGGCCTTCAGTCCGATCTCTAAGTCACAATACAATACTTTGTCTTAAAAGAATTTTCTTATGAATATTTATTCTTTTAACAATGGCTTAGTGCCAGATACTGTGCTAGACACTAGAGATTCAAACATAAAGGCACAAAGTGTGTGCCTTCATGGAGATTATAAAAACAACGTACACAGGGGAAACTAAGTAATTGTGTTCAAACAGTAAAGAGGTAAAATATATACTTTGCTGGATCAGAGGGTGTAACACTGAGAGCAGTGTGACAAATTACAGCACAAAAAATCTGGAAGTTCATAAAACCGTGGCATCAGATGTGATAATCTAGAAGCCTGCATATCTATCTATCTGCCGCATACTGTGGGAGTACTTACAGTGCGTGAGATCCCTGGAGACAATGCATCTGAACAAAGAGCACAGCATCCGCCTCTGAATCCTGAGGAGCATCTGGGAATAAGGGAGGATTTATAGAATAAGATGGTGAATAAAGAAGTAAAAAGTAAGGCAATCAAGAAAAGGGCAGCATTTGGAAAATGCAGAAATTCACAGAAACATCCTTTCTCCTTCATCAGAGAAAGGGCCAATGGACATTATCAAATACTGAAAGAGATCTAAGAAGCAAGCTCCTGTGCAGATATCATTATTCCTTTCTTCATCATTTCAATGAAGATCTTCTCATAGAGGAAAGGAGTTCCCATCCTTCCTCAAGTAGTTGTACCACTGAAAGGATACCAATCTAGTGAGATGTGTAAATCACAATTCAAATCATTCTGTGAATTTTAAATGTCAAACATATTCTCTGGCTCAGAGTCAAGGACTTCTTTAACTGCTTCCTTCACCAAAAACAGAGGATCCATAGCAGGAGTTTTGAACAACCAAAACCCTGCAGATACCAGAAACAGAAAAATCTGTGAACAAGAGAAAGGGAGAGTTTTAAACTATTGTAATAGCTGCTATGCCATTATTATATACATACATACATATATATTTGAATATAATTGCATTCAGCATGCTAGTAGGGAGCATAAGGAATTTACTATCACTTGCAGTATTAGTTTATGGGAAAAATCATATCCAACATTCCTATACAAGGCATTTGCCAAAACTAAAGTGAGCACTGCCTGCCTTAGATTCTGGAGCTTGGAAACTCCCTACTTACCCTATCAGTTACAAGTACCTCATGAAATTGTCTGGGTTTTTAGGTGCTATTCCTCTCCCTACTCCTACATTGACAGCATCTTGGATCTCTGGCAATGTGCCTTAACTTCCCATAGCAGGTTGAAAACACTGTGGTTTTCTCAATATTAGAAACAGTAAACAGCAAATACAGTTTAGTATTATTTCCACTAAGCATGTATATTTCATTTGAAGCACAAGTTTAAAACTTCACAAAAATGCAAAGCCATAATCCACCCTTCAGGTAACAAACTGATTATATAATAGTTCTGTACTTAATACAGAATTAGAAACATTTCTGATAACCATGCTAAAATGTGGAATAAAAACAGGCACCTATGAATTACAAAGCTTTGTTGCCATCAAGAGGTTCCTGCTGACATGAAAATGCCTATGTGATTTACAAAAAAAGGCTTTTTATTTTGTAATTGCTAGTTAGGAAATATCTTAATATATTTCAAATGTTTGTGAAAATTATGAAATAAGAGTTGAGTATCACATCTTATATGTGTAGTTTCTGTTTTCAATATATACATAGGTTAGTGCTTAGCAGTCTGATCTCAGTTAATTATGTCTCCTGAAGGGAAACAATGGGGCCTAACAAAAGCCTATTTTATTTTGTAATTTCAACTCTTGAGCCATAGAATTTCATTATATTTTCTCTTCAGGATTGGCCTAAAACTCACTTGTTGAGGCAAAATCAGTCTTAGCCCCTTCTTTTCATTTCCTCCATTTTCCTTTTTTCTCATGATGTCATTCCACCATTTTACTTTATTTTATTATTATTTTATTATTTTGGGGACAGTGCTTTAGCTTCCTATCTGCAAGAAAACATGAATGAATACAAAGAAACAAATCTAAATTTATTACCTTATTATCTAGATTGTTAATGGGTTATTATAAAAAAGAATCCATGAAAATAAGTTCCAGTGAAGACTGCCTGACTAAAGCTGCATATGTTAATCCTGCATTAACATTTTAAAGACTATTAAAGACATGTATTAAAGATAATTTTGATGCATTCATTTTACTTTGACAAAAATTTAAAGTGAATATGTTGTGATAGGTTTTGTTCAAGTGGGAGCATGGTAAAAATGAATGAAAGGAGAGAACGTTCAGATTTAACATTTATTGTTTTCATGTGTTGTTTCATTTCATCTCCACTGTAATGTAATATAATTCGTATATCATTTTCTTCAAATAAAGAAGCTTTAGCTTAAGGTATTATTTGCTCATGCTGAAATGTTTTTTTTTTCTAAAAAAGGAAAGAAATACATTTGAATTTAGGTCATTTGTTCCTTTAGAACAAAATACAATGGTTACCACACATGAAAAAAGCACAAATGAAGATTACAGCAAACCATGGTAAGCAAAGCAAATAGAAAACAGACTAGGTCTTATCTGCCTCAGTAGATGAGAGCATAATTATAACGAAGACAGGATTTGAGATTGGCTTAAAATATAGGTGAATAAGCTATAATTAATATTATTATTAATATTAGCTTAGAGGGTAGGAGTATCATAATTATAAAACTCAAAGCTTATGAGTAATGACTTAATAAAAGTATACAGGTAAGAAGAGATAGATTCTTTAGGAAAATTGTAGTGTGTGCTAGGGAAAAAGTATAAGATGAAACAGAGAAAGAGTAAAATCATATGGGGCTGGGTGCTACGGCACAGTGAGTAAAACCACCTCCTGCAGTGCCGGCATCCCATATGGGTGCCAGTTCAAGCCCTGGCTGCTCCACTTCCAATCTAGCTCTCTGCTAAAGCCTGGGAAAGCAGTAGAAGATGGCCCAAGTCCTGGGCCCCCTGCACCCTTGTTGGTAACCTGGAGGAAGCTCCTGGCTCCTGGCTTTTAATCGGCATGGCTCTGGCCTTGCAGCCAACTGGGGAGTGAACCAGCAGAATGGAAGACCTCTCTCTCTTTCTCTCCTTCTCTCTCTGTGTAACTCTTGGCTTTCAAATAAATAAATAAATCTTAAAAAAAAATCACATCATGAAAGTCCAGGCATATATATGTATGTTTGAGGGGTTACAAGCTAAGTAGAAGACCATGAGAGTTTTGAAGACTTTAATGTGAATAAAATTTACCCACCCTGCAAATTAGAATACATGATATGATACTATATCTATTATTCATTAAATGGAATTTGGGAGATTATTCTAGGGAAGAAGTAATGAGGATCTAAGCAAGCGTGGTCACTGTGCCAGTAAAAGCATGAGTGAAAGACATGCTTATTGTTGAGATAAAATGTACTCCTAGCAACTATTTGGGTATCGCTAAATGAACATGTCAGGATTTATAGTTTACAACCGGGATACCAAAATCAACAAGAATTTATAGAGGAGAAGAAGCACTTCAAGTGAGTGGTGAGTGATAGTTTGATATCCCTGGAGAAAAATTAGCTAGATTGGGAATGCTCACAAAGTCGTGAAGTCACTTGAAGCCGTGGAGTGATTCTATAACATGTGCTATCCTCAGCTCACATTCCTCGCTGACCAACATAGCCTTCACTGCTGAATCAGAGCTTCTGCGTCGCTTTTCCTCGTTCACCCTCAGCAAGGTTTTTACCTTATACTTCTCATAAAAAAGAGTATCCCCAAAATAACGTATTTTGTTTTCAAGATTACAAACTTAGTCACATTCATATAAACTCAGATTCTCCTTGATTTTAGTTTCTATTTTGAAGAAATACTCTTCCTTTGGAATACGAATAAAATTAGACTCCATCCCCTATTACCTTTTAGTACACTGCTACCGTTATTTATCTTTCATCAGAATTTTGAAACTATTCTTTCAATGTGATTTCATTTGATCTTAAGATAATAAAAATGACAATAAAAACAAAGTAGCCTGTCACTGTACTATCTCGCCAGCACAGCTCACCTTAGAGATCCTTATAAATCATTCATTTTTTACCAGCTCCAGTATGTAATCAGTTCCTTGAGCATCAACAAAATTGCTCATACCATGGTCTTAAATTTTTTCAGTATTACAAAATTAAATAGAAACTTTTGTTACATTGTTGAATTAAACAAGAGCATTCAACAATGTTAGTTATTTTCTTCCTCCTACGACAATATTTTTCTTTGGAATATATGACACTGCTCTCTTAAAAATTCCCTTTAGGGGTCAGCATTGTGGCATGGTGGGTAAAGCTGCTGCGTGCAGTGCTGGCATCTCAGATGGGTGCAGATTCGAGTCCTGGCTACTCCTCTTCTGTTCCAGCTCTCTGCTATGGCCTGGGAAAGCAGTAGAAGATGGCCCAAGTCCTTGAGTTCCTGCTCCTGTCTGGAAGACCTGGCTTCAGATCAGCCCAGCTGTGGCTGTTTGTGGCCATTTAAGGAGTGAATCAGTGGATGGAAGACCCCTTTCTCTCTCTGCTTCCATCTCTAACTCTACCTTTCAAATAAATAAATAAATCTTAAAAAAAAAATTCCTTTTAACTTCAAGGTCACTCCTCAGATTTTTTTGAAATTCATTTTCTCAGTTTATTTCTTTTTTTCCTTTAAGATTTATTTATTTATTTATTTATTTATGTAAAAGAGTTTTGCAGAAATAGTGAGAGACAGAGAAAGGGAGAGAGGGAGAGATATCCCATTCTGGTGTTCGATTCCTAAATGGCTGCAAAGGCCTGGCTGAGCCAGGCAGAAGTCGGGAGCCAGAAGCTCCAGCTGGGCCTCCGACATGAGTGCAGGTACACAAGCACCTGAACCTTCTTCCCCAGCTTCCTCAGGTAGGGAGCTGGATTGGAAGTGGAGCAGCTGGGACTTGAACCGGTTTCCATATGGGATTTCAGAGCTCAGGATGGCAGCTTTACCCGCTAGGCCAGGGTGCCAATCTCTCTCAGTGTATTTCTGAAACTGGAGGATTATTCCTTCCCACCCTCCCCCCATACTTCCTTTTGCTCTTGCACTCATTCCTATGGCTTCAAATGTGTTCTATATGTGAACAGCTTCCAAAGGTGGGCCTATACACCAGGTTTGTTTCTGAGTGACAGATTTCTAAGACCCTTTGCCTGCTTTACCTCCTCTGAAATGTCTCTCTGGAATTTCATAGGTAAAATATTCACAACTGGATACTGTCTCCCTGCCCTTCCTTTAATCTTCCTCATCTCTGGATCCAGTAACAACCTCCTGCCTGTGGCTGGAACCAGAAACCCTGGAGCCGCCCTTGACCTGCTCCTCTCCCTCACCTGTTCCATCCGTTTATAGCTGGTCTCTTCACTGGTTTTTAGCCTTTACTTCTGTCTTCCACCACCAATGTGTTCTACTTTATCATAATGTATGAAGAATTAATATAGAAAACACTAGCTTAGAGACTTAGAAATCAAAATTATACAATAAATACTGTGAACTGACAATAGCACAAAAAGCACTGAAATGTTTCCAGAAATTCTGTTTTGGCTCGTGGACTCAACCTCATCCTGCAACATACCTTCTTTTATTTTCCTCAGCGATTTTCATTTTTCTGAATATTAGGTGAATCCTTAATTTGCTTTAGTTTTTTTTTAAAGATTTATTGACTTACCTGAAAGGCAGAGTTACAGAGAACGAAGAAGAGACAGAGAGAGGCAAAGAGATCTTTCATCTGCTCGTTCATCATTCAGATGTTCAGGGCTGAGTCAAGCCAAATCCAAGAGCCAGGAGATTCATCAGGATCTCCCACATTGGTGCCAGGGCCCAAGCACTTGGACCATCTTTCACTTATTTTTGCAGGCACATTAACAGGGAGCTGGATCAGATGAAGAGCAGCCCGGATTCAAACTAGTGCACAAATGGTATGTTAGTGTTGCAGGTGGCAGCCTTACCTTCTATGTCACCATGCCAGTCCCTGAAGTTTTTAAAATAATTTTCTATGTAAGTTTTTTATGTCTGGAATACTGTGTTTAATTCAGCATTTCAGTTTTTTTTCATGTTTTTCTTTTATGGTTTTGTAAATAGCATATGTTTATTACTTGTTTTCTAGAATTTTTTTCTGATCAATGTATTATTTCCAATATTTATGGATTCAATCTATGGATTACACAGCTTCTCTAGTATTATAGAAAGTAGATTAATTTATGCCATTTGTTCTGAGTTTTGCTCTTTGAATGCTTCCTATAACCTATAAATTCTGGCCACTACACAGTTTTTTTTTTTTTTTTTAATGTCACTTAATCACTAGCTCTCTGTGTTACTGTGTTATAAGCATTTTAGATTTTTTAAAACTTCTTTAAACAAAAGCAATTTCATTTATTTGAAAGGCAGAGCTACAGAGAGGGAGAGGATGTGGCAGAGAAAGACAAGTCTTCCATCCAGGGGTTCACTCCCTTAATGGTCACAATGTCCAGGGCTGAGTGAGACTGAAGCCTGGAGCCAGGAGCTTCATCCAGGTCCTTTCTCCATTCAGATAACTGCACTAATAGTTATTTCTTATAAATTATACTGTCTACACCATATGTAAGTTTTGACCTTGGAGACTCATATAATTTTCTCTTCAGGAAGTTTACTGGTTTCTGCCACTCTACTCTCTCTCTAACATTTTTACTGCTTTCATTGAAATTATTGCAATTTTTTCAAAGATTTTTTTTTAATTTATTTGACAGATAGAGTTAGACAGTGAGGGAGAAAGACTGAGAGAAAGGTGTTCCTTCTGTTGGTTCACCCCCAAATGGCTGCTACAGCTGGAGTTATGCCAATCCAAAGCCAGGAGCCAGGTGCTTCCTCCTGGTCTCCCATGAGAGTGCAGGGCCCAAGGACCTGGGCCATCCTCCACTGCCTTCCTGGACCACAGCAGAGAGCTAGACTGGAAGAGGGGCAACCGGGACTAGAACCCGGCGCCCATATGGGATGCCAGCGCCGCAGGTGGAGGATTAACCAAGTGAGCCACAGTGCTGGCCCCGAACTCATTGTAATTTGTAAGTACTAGCTCTTCTCTTTAGTTTTATTGCTTTTCAATTCTTATTGCTAAATGGGACTGCTTATTAAATGTCCACACTAATTTCAATAGCAGTACACATTGTACATCATTGAATACTAAACACTTGTCCCTCATACTAGACTTCATAATAGACACTAAATGAAGCCTCCTAAATAAAAGAGTGAAAACATTTTTGCCGTAACCCATCGTGTGCACTGCTGAACAGAACAACAAACTTTCTAAGTACTGACTTATAAGTTCTTTTGATATATATATATATTTTTAAATATTTATTTATTTGAAAGTCAGAGTTACACAGAGAGAGAAGAGGCAGAGAGAGAGAGAGAGAGAGAGGTCTTTCATCCAATGGTTCACTCCCTAAATGGCTGCAACGGCCAGAGCTGCGCCAATCTGAAGCCAGGGACTGGGAGCTTCTTTCGGGTCACCCATGCGGGTGCAGGGACCCAAGGACTTGGACAATTTTCTACTGCTTTCCCAGGCTATAGCAGAGAGCTGGATCAGAAGTGGAGCAGCCGGGACTTGAACCGGGGCCCATATGGGATGTCAGGATCTCAGGCCAGGGCATTAACCCACTGTGCCACAGCGCTGGCCCCTTGATATATATTTACATAAAATAATTAATCCATTTAATTAATTCAAAGGGAGAAAATGTAAAACATTTTGTATTTGTGATTATATATCAAGGCCAAGATTCTGCTCCTTCCCCACATTCTCCATTCTATATATATGTGTGCATTTTTAAGGCTAATTAAAAGAAAACCAAGGTGGTATGGTAACAGTTTTAGATTCTGGGTAATTATTCAGTCTTTGAGGGCATTGACATTATTAATTCCTTGTCACAGACCATTGTTTAATGGAGCATGTTTCCTATGATACTGCTGTTCTTATTCATTTGTATTTCTTATTTCACTTATACTTACCTTTATTTCTATCAATAACTCAGCAGCTAATAATTTAAAGTCTCTAGCTCTAAACTGGCAAAACATCTCTTTTGGTTATTCAATTTTTTTTTTTTTGTTACACAGGTAATGATGAGATACCCATGTGGCCAACCAAGTAACTCAGTCTCTGAGAGGAATGGAGTTCAGGGCATGCGGTAAAATGAGGTTGGTGCCAGAAAGAAAATTCAAGTGTGATTTGGTGACAGCACTGATCTAATGGATGATTGATGGATAAGCTGAAATTGTTTTTGCAACTTGTTCCAGAACTTGATTTCTGTGGATATTAGATTAAAACTGGAGGTTAAGTAACCTCACCTATCCTGGTTGGAGGGCTCTAAGTGGAGAAAGTGAGAAAAGTCACTGAAATAACTTAGGAAACTTAGAACATTTCAAATAGGGATTGAGGAACTTTCTGCAAGAAAGGCATAATAATTGTGGCCTGAAGTAGTAAGCTCAGATGGTTAAAGACCATTCTAATGAGGCCAAGGTCATAGATCCAAATAAGGGTCAGTTAGCCTTGAACTACAAAACACTCCTTCTTAGGATAACAGATCTATTGATAGTCTAGGTCTTTTGCAAATATACCCTATAGATTCATATTAGAAGAAGGGAAGAGATTGAAACAGTTCACAGTACTTATAATAAATCTGGGGAAGGTAATTTAAAGTACATACCCTAGGAATAATAGATCTAATAATAAATCTGCAATAGCATCAGTGCATGTGAAGAAAAGCTCATTTTAATAACTATGAGAAATAATTGTATTATGCATAATGATTTCCAACCTTGCAATATAGAATTGTGATTTGCTAAAAGACATACAGAGATAAATATGTTTTAAATAGTGATCTCAGAATGGTCAGAATCATGAATGCAAAAATAGCTTACATTTATTGTTGTTTGAAACTCATATTCTTAAGAAGAGATAATCTTGGATTGCATATCATCTAAAGATCAGAAGTTATTGACCATAAAATTTACACCATATAAAGTACTTTCTTTTCATGTATACATGAATCTTTGCACAGAAATATTTTTTGTTTTACCTCAACTGTCAAATGGAATTGATTGAAAGTCACCACAAAGCTGAGCCAGTATATGACTGTAATGTGGATTGACTTTAGTTGTGGGTTCCAAAATGAATTGCTGGCTAAAATAATCCAAACATTGATTTTGAAACACTTGAATATAGAGTATGATTTGATATAAATAGAATTATAGCTTCTACATTGATATAGCACTATAAGGCACATGAAATACCTAGGGCAAAATTATTTGATTCCAAAATCACACTAATTCCTATAATTTCTATTACTTTAGCAATGATAAATATGTGACCTGGAATGGGCATTTAGCCAAGCGGTGAAGACACCCAAATCCAACATGACAGTACCTGGGTTAAATTTCCTTACTCTGACTCCTGACACAAGCCTTCCTGCTGATGCACACTCTCAGAAGTAGTGGTAATGGCTCAAGTACCCATGTGGTAGACTTGAATTGCATTCCTGGCTCATAGCTAACCCCAGTAAGTGGGGGGGAGGAATGAAACATTCTGTTATTGGATGGAATCTCTGTGTGCTGGTCTCAATCTATCTCTCTCTCAAATAAACAAATAAATAAAATTTTAAAATATATGCATACATATATAGAAACAGGTATACATGTATGTGTTTAGAGATGTGATATATATGTGTGTTTATATGTGAGTGAATATGTATGTGTTTTATGTGTCTATGTGTACATAGGTGCATGTGTATGTATGTCTTTATGTGTGTGTGTATGTGTTTTGTGTATATATATGTGTGTATATATATAGGATAAATATGTACACACACAAAATAGGGAAATGATAATGATTAATTTTGACACCACTAAAAATTATATGGTTTATAATAATAATCAGATCCTTAGCAGAGTACTTTCTAAGTACTCTTTCTAAGTTGGTTCTGGAAAATTTTATTTTGTTACTTTTTCATGTGTTCTTTCATAATTTATTTAATTTTTAACCCATCTGTAGCCACTCCATTCTAATAAGCATTTGTTTTCTATATCACAGAAAAATAAAAGCTATCCAATATGAATTTCCTCCAGTCCCTGAGTTCTCCATCTTCCCATATATGATACCCATATTTTCTAAGTATAAACCCCTCCAAATTACCTATCCTTCAGTTCACCAAACTCTTTAGCTTTCTATGTTTTCATGGATGAATAGACGCTTGTCTTTTTCATAAATCCTGTCTTTTTCCTATAAATCTTTCCTTTTGCTTTCTGTATCCCACAACCTGTTACCAAATCTAAGATCTTGCTATGTGTATTTCACTGCTTTCTTCCATGGCTTTAATTCTCAATAATTTCCATTTCCCTCAATCTGTAAATATGCTGAAACCAAACAACAAATAAATATATCTTCCTGCAGCAGGTTAAACCGCCATCTGTGACACCAGCACCCCATATGGGTACTAGTTTGAATCCTGGCTACTACACTTCCAATCTAACTCTCTGCTAATGTGCTTGGGAAAGCAGCAGAGGATGTCCTAAATGTTTGATCCAGCCCCAGCCATTGCAGCCATTTGGGGAGTGAACCAGCAGATGGAAGAATCTCTCACTCTCACTCTCACTCTCACTCTCACTCTCACTCTCACTCTCACTCTCACTCTCACTTTCCCTCTCTTTTTTTTTCTCCCCTCCCTCTTTCTCTGTCTCCCCCATCTGTAACTCTGCCTTTCACATTATAAATATCTCTTTATAAAAATATCTTCTATTGACTCTATTATTTTTTCAAACTGTTATCCCATCACATTCCTCCATTTTTCAATAAAATTCTACATTCTCCTCTCCCCTTACTTTTATAACCATTACTATCTGATTCTCTCCACCTCCTTTTCTGTTATTGTTTTAGGTGAATGCATAGCCAAATGCAAAAGGCTGTTTAAATTTTTCATTCTAAATATCTTTGCCAGATCAAGTGCCTTCATTTGAAATTCCTTCTCAGGCTAGCTTCGGGATTTCCTTCTACTTCACTGACTTCTGTACTTTCTTCTATTGCTCTTTTTTATTTCTTCCACACTGAAATGCAGGAATACTTTAGAGCTCCATTCTTGACCCTTTTTTCTTTCTGTATCTTCAGACTCTATGTATAGTCTGGAATATTTCTTCTTGGCACAAATATCTCAAGCATAGCAGCTCTGTTTTTATTGGCAGTGTACATTGTTTTTAAAATGCTGTGTAGAATAGAGCTGAACTAAGAAACAGAGCAAAACCAAAGAGGAATACTCCAGTGCTGATGTGACTTCCTCTATTATCATGATTTCAAATGCACCTACTGAAAAACCCATACTTTCTCTCTCAGATGGACTCACTAGATACATAATTAGATAAAGGAAGCTACTAAAATCAAATCAAAGTTCACCATGTTGCTTCATACTAGGATTTGACTGCTAGATATTCCATGAACGTTTATTTCACTCTCCCATTTTTTTTTTTTCTGCAACCCAGCCACAAGGCTTAACAAACATGATGAGAGATTGTAAACACAATGGTGCATGGTCTAGACAGGGGTGGGAATCAATATCGGCTGGTGAGATTTGTGATGACCTAAGCAGATCAAGCAAATATATCTGCAGGTGAGATCTGCGCTCACTAACTGCCAGTTTGTAGCCTCTCTGGCTAACAGCTTTGCAGTGCTGAGCCTCTGTCCCTTTCTCACAGGTCTGGTATTGAACTTGATTTTAGCTAATAAGAGGTACTCAGTAATCATTGAAAATTAATGTGGGAATTAAGTGAAAAATAGTCAAAAAGAAAAGAAACCCATTTGGATTTTTGAATGATTTATCTAGCTCAGAATGTGGAATGGTATCTATGTGAAGATAAGGGCAAATGTAATAATCATCAATTTTTCTTTACATTCCACTAAGAATTTTTAAAATAATGATGTAATTGAATAAATATATAAAGTATTACTGTTGTCTTTTAAATGAATGCCCAAGATTTTCCCAAAGAGAATCATTAGCATTGCTCTTTTACTAGCTGATACCAGGCTCAGTTAAAGTCATAAAAACAGAGTTCTATTTTGAAGGTAAATTTTTGTTCATTGGAAGTAAATTGCTCCTTCCAGGATACAAGAAGCCAAACCACAATTTAACACTATTAAGCCCCAGTCAGAGGTAATTTACTAAGATGAGAGGTTTACTTCTATAGGGTATTTTTTAACACTCTCCTATCATAGGATTAAACTCAATACTAATTTTTGTCATGTTGTTCTCAGTCTATTAAGTGAGGTACACACCAAATTCAGTATTTGACCCTTCCCCTTAGGGAAAAAAAAGTAAACATGAAAATGGCATATGTGATGCTGGTTTTGCTTTATATTTTTGTATTACTCCATTAAGGGTAAATAATAAATACTTTGAAAACTGTTAAAAAATCTTAAACAAAATACTTATTTTAGTCATTACTGAAATTGTATTGGATATTTTATTTGAAAAGATGGAGTTGATATGTATGTTGGAAAAGTCATCATTCAGGTCTTCATGAACCAAGTCATCCAGGATGAAAACGAAAATGAATTCTCAAGCCAGAAGGTGAATGGGACAAAAAAAGAGACTGAAAATTAACTGAGGAGGAAATATTGGGAATTTGCATATAAACACAAACTCAAGAATTTGATGGATATGACAAGCATATAAAATGTATAAAGATAAAATAAACACTGCATCAAACATATTAGAAATTCGCTGTAAAATAAAAATTGAAAAGAAAAGCTCTTATTTTTTAACAAGTAAAAGTCACTGCTGACCTTTGCAAAAGAAAATGTATTAGTGACTATGGAAAAATCAGTATAGTAAAGGAGAACCAGAGGCATATTAGCTATGGGTTATAGAAAAAATGGAAGGAAAAGATAAATTTTGTATGTTAATACATGTTTATAAGCATATTATGTTGAAATAATTTGTTAAATTCTGTCATTGTCGGCCTTTCAAAAGCATAACTGTGCCATCTTATTATTGTTATTCTTGCTTTTGAATGTATTTCAAAATTCTTTGCTAAATTTTCTATGAATATTTGTGGTGGAATGAGAAGGCTGTTCCAAGATGGTTACTGGTGAGCGAGCGTCAGTTACTCAGTCACTCAATGTCTCAATGTCAGTTACTCCTCGTGTCTGTGTCATGACACCACGCTGCTTGCCCCCACAGCACTTCTCCTCTCAGAATGAATCCACAGCAACCTCTGGAGCCCAACATGACTGAGAGAGAGACAACGTGTTGGATTCGGCAAGGTCCCCCCTTGATTTCGGCAAGAAGGCCCCTCGGTGCTTTGTGTGCTATTCAGTTCTGTGAGGGTGAGCACAGAACTCCCTCCTATGCTCCTTTCCTTGTCCTTGTCCTTGTCCTCTGTCTAAGTGACCCCAGGTTAGACACACACTGCCCAGAAACGTAAGGCCACTTCTCGCCTCCTCCTTGTATTTTTGGTTTGCTCGGTGAATTCATATAAGGGACTGATCATCCTAGAATTTGGAACCAAGTCATCTTCCCTCACTCGAGAGAGGTGATGCTCCGGAGACACCGTGTGGGCATACAGCCTTGACCTAATGAATCAAGGAAGTCCCCCACTAAGCATAGGACATATTTACGATCTGACACATTACTGTCTATTCGTCTAAGGTAGGGAACCCCCTGCATAACGCCATCAGCCGCTGAGGTGCTAGGAATTTGTTTGGTTATGGCAGCAGTGCTGTGGGTGTCTTTCCTTTGGTTAGAGTTGGCATGGTACACTGCTCTTAGGTGCTCAAACATGGGAAAGATACCCCCCTCTCAGAAAACCACACAGATTACCAAAAGTAATGAATCTGTGAGTGATAAGAGCCTGTCACTCCAGGCCTCTGCCTCACAGGTAACAGTTGATGACTTGGGGAGAGAGATATCTGAAAGTTAAAATGACATGACAGTAAACAATGTAGCAATGCCTAGTCAGCCACCCCCCAAATATCTGTGGGATGAACTTAGATGACCTTGAGGCAACCCATGCGAGGTCATCTCATCCACACCCAGTGAGGATCTCCACATTTGTGGCAGTCCCCAGGCACCCCAGGCTCTCAGGGCAGCTGAGGATATGCTTGTGTCTTTCCAGAGAATGCGGGACAGCCCATTTGGGTACCAGCCAGAGACATCAAGCCTGCAACTGACGGTCAACCAGAACCAGCTGAACAAGACTGAGAACCCACCTTGTGAGCAGACACACCTGCTACCTATTATCAAGCTGCTGTCCTATCATCCTACCCTGAAGAACTTCCCACAGCCACATCCACTACTGCTTTATACTCCACTTAGCTCTGGTCAGCCATTAGAACAGCCAACAGCCTGCGTATAGTCACTCCATTCCTGATGACCATTGTTCTTCATTCCTAACCCATCTGAGCAAGCACTCCTGTGGTCTCCTGTTTTGAGGACTGGTTAGTCAATGATGGGTAAGATCCCCTGGGGTACAACGTAAGATAGGCACAGCTGCATGAGGAGACCACATGGAAATGGGGTCAAGGATCATGTCTCCTGTTGCTCAAAAATAAACAAAAAGGGGGAAATGTGGTGGAATGAGAAGGCTGCACCAAGATGGCTGCTGGCAAGCGAGCATCAGTTACTCAGGAATGGCTTTGGAACCCACCTGGCAAAGGAGCCTGCCTGGCAACAGGCTGTGATTAGTTGTGACATAAACTGCCCCTTGACTGGATTGGCTTCCTTGGCTATATAAGCTGCTGCACCAACTGAAATAAATGAGTCTGCAAGCTGCTCACCTTGAGCCCACCTTCACCTGACTCCTGGTGTCTGTGTTATGATTCTGTGCCTCTTGCCCCCACCATGCTCCTTCTCTCAGAATGAATCCACAGCAACAAGTATTAAGAAAAAGATGAAGATTGGGGCCAGCTGTGCTGTGCAGAAGATTAAAGCTCCAGCCTGCCATGCTAGCATCATACATGGACACTTGTTTGAGTCATGGCTGCTCCATTTCCAATCCAGTCACCTGCTAATGCACCTGGGAAGGCAGAAGATGATTGTCCAAGTACTTGGGTCTCTGTACCCATTGGGAGACTTGGATAAAGTTCCTGGCTCCTGGCTCCTGGCTTCGGCCTGGACCAACCCCAGCCATTGTGGCAATTTGGGGAATGAATCAATGGATAGATCTCTCTCTGGGTGTCTCTACCTCTCTCTGTAACTGTCTTTCAAATAAATAAAATAAAATAAAATGTTATATTTGTAAAAAAGAAAAATCTAAATATATAAAATTATTTATATGAAGACTCATATCATATAAAACAGAAATTAGCTTTTAATTTAGGGCAGTCTTTGTTTTCTTTCTTCCTTTTTTTCTTTTAAGGCAACAGAGGACAAAACAATGTTCACAGATAGTGTTGTATTTATGATACTGGAGCTGAAGTTTCTTAGGAATATCTTTGCTCCTACTCATTTCACAATTTGCCCCCCCCCCCAAAAAAAAAAGTGATAATCAAAACACTTTCAAATATATGCTTGTAACAAAACCTAAACAGATGTTTAAAAAGTTTTGTATCATTATTGTCTTGGTTAATGATGTGTATCAATTTGATCCAAATATTTGGTCAAACATTATCCTGGGTTTGTCTCTTAGGGTATTTGTGCTTAGTATTAATACTAAAACTGAGTATAGCAGCTTTTCATCCCTAATACGATTATCCCTCACACAACCACCTGAAGGCCTAAATAAACCAAAATGATAACACTCCTGTGAATAAAAGCAAACTCATGTCTGGTTGTTTGGACTGGAACATCAATATTTTCCTGTTTTGGACTCGAAGTGACACTTTGACACTTCTTAGACATCAAGGCTACAGGCTGTCAAACTGGAGTTTATACCAACCACTTTCCTGATTCTCAAGCTTTTGTACTAAAACTGCAACTGTAACATTAACTTTTCTGGGTCTCCAGAAGATGTGCCAATTGCGGATCTTGGAATATTTCAGCCGCCATAACCATATGAGCCAGTTCCTTATAATAATTCTATTTCTACATCTATATACTACTCTTGGCTCTGTATCTCTGAAAACTGTTCACTGTGGTAATGAGATCGTGGTAATGAGAACTGGAGTACTGCTGTAATGAACACCTGAACAGGCAGATATTGTGGCATAGCAGGTTGAATCATTGCTTGTGATGCCAGCATCCCATATTGGAGTGCTGGTTTGAGTCCTGGTTGCTCTGTTCCCAATCCAGCTTCCTTCTAATGCACTTGGTAAAACAGCATTTGTTAGTCCAAGTACTTGGGCCCTTGCTACCCACTTGGGAGAACTAAGTGGAATTCCTGGCTTTAGCCTGGCCCAGTCCTGACTGTAGTGACCATATAAGGAGTGAACCCAAACACAGAACTGCACACTCTCTCTCTTTCACTCTAATGCTCTGCTTTGCAAATAAACAAATAAATAAATATTTACAAATACCTAAAAATGTGGAGTGACTTTGGAACTGGATAATGGGTAGAGGCTAACAATGGACACATAGGAAGATTCTTAGAGAATGGTAGATGAACAACAATGATGCTAGTAAAAAATACAAATGTTGAAGGCCATTCTAGTGAGATCTCAGATGGAAACAAAAATAAGTTTATTGAAAATTAGAGAAAATACAAGTGACAGAAATCTTGGATGAATTGTGTTCTAATTATGCTCTAATGTTTTGTGGGTGATAGAATTTGTAAGTGTTGAAACTGGATATTTAACTGAGAAGAATTCTAAGCAAGTGTTGAAGGAGCTTCTTGATATCTCTTGATTGCTTATAGTGAAATGTAAGAGGGAAGAGATGAATTTAAGAAGAAAATGCAATAAAGAGATAGAACCTAATTCTATTGCAAAACATTGAGAAAGCATGTTCATATGAGAAACTAAGGGTAGGGTTGAATAACTCTTTGAAAAGATCAGTATGGTCTTGAATTGAAAATTTATTCAACCACCACAGCAGAAACCAGGAGTAGGGATGAGATAATATTAGCAGAAATACTGCCAGATGGGATTAAAAGAGACAAAATAACATGGGGAATACTGAGGAGAATAAATGAAGACTATCATACTTGAAGGATGAGCTATTTAATTGCAAATATGCTTTAGCATTTAAGAACTGGGAAGAAAGAACTCAAAGGAGATTCAGAAATCATCAGGACTTCAATTCCTAGCACTGTCCCAGGGGCAAAGTCTGCCTCCTCTTCTGTTTCAGAGAACAGAGTGCCTTGGAGAAGAATCCTGCAGAACCATGAGGATAAGCAGATGACCTTAATGACCCCAGAGTGCAGAGTATCAAGTCAAAGATTATTCTTTATTTTTTTTAATGTACATGTGTGAAAGACAGATAGGGGAGAAGAGAGCTCCTTTGGCTGGTTTACTCCCCAAATGTCTGCAATGCTCCCAAGGCCAAGTTGGAGGCTAAATCCTGGAACTCAGTTGAGGTCTTCCATGTGGAATTCAGCAACCCAATCATTTGTGCCATCACTGCTGCCTCCCAGGGTCTACATTAGCAGGAAGAAGCATGAGCCAGGTATCAAACCCAGGTATGTAGGCTTCTTAACTGCTGGGCAATGCCCACCAGTAGGAGGATTATCCTTGAACTTAAAGATCAAATACTTTTATATGTTAAGTTTTAGACTTGCACGGAATGTGTCACACCGTCCTTATTTTATGCTTTCACTTTTTGAATGGGAATGTGCATTATATATGCTCTTTTTTAAAAAGATTTATTTATTTATTTTGTAAAGCAGAGTTACAGAGGGGCAGAAGCAGAGTGAGTGAAAGAGAGAGAGAGAGAGAGTCTTCCATCTGGCGGTTCACTCCCCAAATGGCTGCAATGGCTGGAGCAGGGCCAATCCAGGACCCAGGAGTTCTTCCTGGGTTCCCATGTGGTTGCAGAGGATGAAGGACTTGAGCCATCTTCTACTGCTTTCCTAGGCCATAGCAGAGAGCTGGATTGGAAATGGAACAGTTGGGACTTGAACCGGTTCTTATATGGGATGCCAGCATTGCAAGGAGAAATTGTGGTAATTTAAATGGTACTTAAATAAAACTTTGAACTTTAGGCTTCAGAGATGATGATGAATCAAAACTTCTCAAGTTGTTGCCTTCCAGATATGGAATTGTTAGAACTGGAGAAGTAATACACATATTTTGCATAGAATAAAGGACATGGATTTTGAAGGGCCAGGATAGATTTCTGTGGTTTGAATTCCCCCAAATTGCATGAAGACATTGTAGAGATAGGGCCAAGTAGGAGGTGATAAAAGTTCAATGAGTTCATAAATCTTTTAAAAATCAGAAAAACAAAACAAAGTAACCAAGAAATAAATACCTCTGTGTATCAGTTTTCCTGCAAATGTAGTGTTTTGTCAAACTTTGATTTAAATGCTTGTCAAACAAAAGGGTTTAGAATGATATATTACTATAATTCTAATTGCAATTTTTAAAATCTACTATATATGACTGAGATAGACTTTTTTTCATTTGATTAATTTTTAAAGCCTCTGTCTATATTCCTGCTGAACTACATTTTTATTTTTGTTGTTCACTTCTTTATTTGGTGGAGCGTTAAGCCTTTAACTATAATATAAATTTAAACTATGTTATTTCAAAAAAATGGGAAGAAAAACAGTAGGGCCTTAATGTTTTCAGGCTGGTATCCTTAAGAAAAGGGGAAGAGACACAAGATCTCTCTCCAGCACACATGCACGGGTGAAAAATAATCTGAGAACCTAAAGAAAAACTGGCTATGCTGGATCTTGATCTGGGACTTTCAGCTTTTAGAATTATGGAAAAATAAATTTCTTTTGTTTTTGCCATCCAATCTACGGTATTATGTTATGATAGCCCAATCAGGTTAATATAATTGTCTTCACATTATTCTAGATGCCTGTCACTACATCTATATTGAAATTCTTAATTTATTTAGATAGATGGCCTCATTCTGACCATCTGGCTGTGCTGTAGAGTTTAATCATATATCTTTTCATATATGCATATATTTCATACAGTACATGGAAAGGTTTAATTAAAACCTAACTTCATTTTGGTGAAAATTTTGATGCTTACACATATGGGTCTTTGAAATGTCATGAAAAACAAATTTATTTTTCAATTCAATTTTTCATGAATTTTTGAAAAGTACTCTCATAAATTCACTTCATTTTGTAATTGTATAGAAACTTGGAAATTCTGATGCAGAGGTATATCTATTTAACCATTTTATTATTCTTTCTATTATGATCATATGAAGTAAGAGGAAAAAAAGGAGGAGGAAGAGTAGAGGAAACAAATTAACAAGAATAACCAAGGACCTAGAATTTACTGAACACTGTTCCAAAATCATTATCAGCAATATCAAACTTAAATCTATATCTATGCACCATCATTCCTAATCTAGAGATGAGAACACTACGCTCTAGAGAATTTAACTTACATAAAGGCCTGCATCTATTAATTGAGGGAGACGGAATGTCCACCCAGGTGTTTCTGTCTCACATTTGGAAATCTTGTATCATCAACTGACTGTACAATATTATACTACACCTCCACAAGACAATATTGATAAGGATTTGGATTGAAAATTAATGACATCCACTGAATTCTGTCATTCCAAATTCAGGCACTGTACCCCTAATCCTCAGTTTAACTGTATCTGCAGAAACAATAAAGCTTAGAGGAGTTAATGAAGATCAAATGAGGTGGAGTCATAATCTGATAGAATTGTTTCTTTTTAACAAGAGATAAGAATTGTTCCATATTTATTTAAAAAAAAAGCAGAGTAGATCCAAAAGTACGATCATAAAGGATGGAGAGGCCTGGACACAGACCCACGGGTAACTAGCAAAGCCTTAGGGAAAGTTAGAGAGCCTCACTGTTTTGTTGTTTTAAATGCCATGCTTAGTTTTCCATTCATGTAGCTTGTTTTGACCCATCTACTTACAAACATGGCACATCTACTAGCTTGCCTTGTAAGGCCTTAGTTAAGGGACCCCGTTTATGCACAGGCTGGTGGGCAGTGCTTGTAACTTAGAAATGTTTCATCTTCCCACTGTCTTACTCTCGATCTTGGCTGACTATTTTTACTGTTGTGTGTGAGACAGTTTCACCCCTCATACACACCAATAATGACCAATAAATATACTGCCTCCACTTCTACCTGAAGCTAAATAAATGACGATAAGCTAGAGACAAAACATTGTGAATGCGGCATTGTTGCAATTATCACCCATTAAATGCTCATTAGCTAAAGGTCACTAAATTTATGTATTAAAGCAACTATATAGAAAATATTGCAAATACACAGTGAGAAGGCTGAAGCTGTTCTTCTGTCCAGGAAGTTCCTGCACTCCAGGCTTCATTGTATGCTGTCTTTTCAACTTCAAACTTTACTGCTGTTATTACTGCTTCTCCTCCTTTTGATCTTCCTTTTGTTCCCCAGCGCCAGAGCTTCCAGTGCCTTCTCACTCGGATGCCATTTCAAAGAGTTTCAATGATGCATGCTGAAGCGAAGGTGCTGCCTGACTAATGTTTGTTCCTGTTTCTCTGTCCTTTGGAGCCTGGAGCTCCATCATTTTGGAAACCTCTTCTTTTAGCTTGTTGTACTCATCATTAGAAAATTGGTCCTTAAATTCTTCCATCTTGATTTCCATGTCATGGCTGATCCCTTCAGCCACATTAACCACTTCAACTCGTTCCTTCTTTCACTGGTCTTTTCTGTATTTTTAAGATTTTCTCATGTCATTGTTGGTAGAGGAAGAGAACTTTCCCTGTATATCTCTCCATAGAGGTGCACATAGAGAGTAATATCTACATGCACACTTATAGTGGCGCGAACATGTGAGGATACAGAGAGGGTATGCCTGTCTATATAACAAGAACACAGCCCTTGTAAGAACTTGACCTGGGCCCATGTCGTGGAGTAGCAGGTTAATACAACTCCTGTGATGCCAGCAACCCACATGGGTGCTAGTTTGTATTCTGGCTGCCCCACTTCTGATCAGGCTCTGTACTAATGAATGAGGAAAAGCAATGGAAGATGGACCAAGTATCTGGGATTCTGCCACTCACATTGGCGACCTGGATGAGTCTCCTGGCTCCTGACTTCAGCCTGGCCTTGCGCTGACTGTTGTGGTCATCTAGAGAGTGAACCAGCAGATAGATGATTCTCTCTCTCTCCCCCTCTTTTTGTAACTCTGACTTTCAAACAAACAAATCTTGAAAAAAATTCCTTAAAAAAAAGAACTTGACATGTTGGCACTCCAGCCTACAGAACTGAGAGAAAAGAAGTTTCTGTTATTTAGTTCCCCTAGTCTAGCATTTTTTTATGGCAGCTGATACAGACTAAACAGAACCAAATTCTGCTCATCCTTTTACTATTTGTGAAGGAGAGATAGAAAAAAATGGTTGAAATCAATCTAGCTATCCAGGATTTTCCTGAAGGTTTTACTTCCATACCAGAATTATAAATTTTCCATCTCTGGAAATGCGCCCCTTTCACTTGTGATTCCTCAGCTCCCTTGTGAGAAACATAACTTTGCAAACCCAAGCAAGGGAATCCTTACGTGTTCAGAATGCTTTTTGTCAAAGAACATAAATAGGATAAATACATAGCTTTAAAAACCATCAGTTCATAAAAACATATTTCTAAGGCACACTTAATGCAGTAAATTTAATTTTGGAAACAGATTTTAGTTAGAATATGATAGTTTTTCATGTTAATGGCTTCAGATATGGAGAAAGCACTTAATCACCACTGCCTCTTCCCTTATTGCCCACTTTAACTACTTTGCAGAATTCCCATTGATTAAAAACATGAAAAAGGCATCAAAGATGACATGAATGGGTAGGAAACGTTATATATGAATCTTTAACTTTGAGCCAAAAAGAATTACATATAAATGCACAATCAAAAATATAAATCATGATTAATTTTACTATCATAGAGAAATACACCTCTTTTTTTTTTCCCTGAAAGGCAGAGAGACAGAGACAGACTACCAATAGAACTCCCCTCTGCTGGTTCACTTCCCAAATACCCACAGCAGCCTGGGATGGCCAGGCAGAAGGTAGAAACTAGGTAACTTGATACTGGGGCTCCCACATGGGACAAAATTTTGAACAAAATTTTTAAGAACACTTTCATAATAATAATCATCTGAGGGCAGTGTAAAAATAAATATTCTTTGGCCAACACTGTGGTGGTGCAATAGGTTAAGCTTCCACTTGCTCGGCTAGAACCACATATGAGCACTGGTTCAAGTCCTGGCTACTCAGATTCTAGCCCAGCTCTCTGCTACTGAGCCTGGAAGGGTGGAGGATGGCTTAAATACTTGGGCCCCTGCCAACCATGTGGGAGATCGGGATGGATTATGGGCTCCTGATTTTGGCTTTGGCCAGCCCTGGCCATTGTGGTCATTTGGAGAGTGAACCAGTGGATGGAAAATAAGATTCATATTCTCAATCTCTCTCTCTCTCTCTCTCTCTCTCTCTCTCTCTCTCTCTCCTCTCCCTCTACTCCCCATCTCTCATCTCTGTAACTTTGCCTTTCAAATGAATAAATAAGGATCCTTGAGCTCCAAGGATGAGAATGCTTTCCCCTTTTTAAAACACTTGATGTGTAAGAGAATTCCAAACATATTGAAAATATGAAGCTTAATGGCATGTGTTTAGCCTAGTGCTCTAGACATCTGTGCCCTCTTCCTAGGTTTGATATGGGCCTCTGGCTTCAAGCTACAGCTTCCTGCTAGTGAAGATCTTGGGAATCTGTAGATGACTCAAGAGATTAGGTCCCTGCCCACACGGGGAGTCCTTGACTGTGTTCCTGATGCCTGGATTGGGTCTCCACCCAGCCTACCCATCATGGGCATTTGAGGACTGAGCCAGCAGATAGGAGCATCCCCCCCCCCATTTTTTTCTTTTTGCCTCTCAAATAAGATACTTCTCTATCTGTGTGTCTCTCTACCTCTCTCTTTCTCTTTCATCTGTCTCTATGGAGGTTACTATAACAACTCACATACACTCAGCTTCAACAATTACCAGCTCATAATGAAACAAGATAGCATTTAATATTCCAGCCTCTCTATTTCCCTATATTATTTCTGGAGCAAATCCCAAACATCATTGTCAGTACATCCATACATGTTTCAGAATGAATCTCATAAGCAAGATTCCTCTTTTAACATGATCACAATAATAGTATCACACCTAAAAACCTGCCAATAATTACTAAATGTTATTAAAAAGAAAGTAAGTGTTCCAATTTTTTGTTGTTTCATAAACAGTTTTTTTTTTCATTTTTTTGAATCACAGTCTATTTAAAGTTAATTTATTTGTATTTCTTTTAGGTCTTCTAAACTAGGGGTTGTCACTTAAGCTCCCTTTTTCTCATTAAAACATGGTTGTTGAGGATAAATATGTATTCTTATTGAAGCAGATGGGTACCTCAGAGCAGAGGGACTGAGCTCAGAGTACATGGGCACCTACTTTCACTGTACCTAGCAATGTACTCAGCTTCACAATGATCTCACTATAAACCAGACAAGGCAGTTGACCTTTCTATTATTTGTTGCTCCATGTGTAGAACAGTGATAATACCTGTTGTCTTTTTCGCAAGGATGCTGTGAAGATTAATGAGCTAATATCGATAAAGCACTCTGAACTTGTGAGATGAAACACTCGCTTGAAAAGCTTATAAGAACCTTACAGCCCTTGTAATACTCTTCTGTAGGAGACTGCTCAGTTACCTCCAGCAAATGCGCTTTGTCTTATGGGAATTGTGTGCTAATGATGAATTAATGATAAGGACAAGACACTTTCTCTCAAATTAATCCATTGAATTAAAAGAGCATACATATAATGCCCTATCAATACTGTTAAACACAGAAAGAAATAGTTCATATATAGGTTTAACTGTTCCTCTATGTGATTAAATAGAGTTGGTCTTAATTTTTTCTTTGAAATTTAGAAATTCAGCATTCTAAAATTATCTTCCATCAAAAATAATAAAACTAGCTTTAATTCCATTAAAACTTTTAAAAGCAGTTTGCTTTAGAAAACCATTATTGCAAGCAGCATTTAAGTTGGTATAATCACTTTTTACACAACTACCAATTTTTAAAATGTGATAAATGGTGCATAGATCTTTTGTCACCCTATAAGTTCAATTTTGCAATATAAAGGTCAATTCGTTAAACATTAGAAAGACATTGGGACTGAATGTAAAATAAAATGGTTATAAACCTTCTGAAGTAATTAAAATATGTATAGTTTTGAACCTGTCATTTTAACTTACTTTGTTACAATTCAGTTCTTTTCTGGTTCTGAAATTCTATGAGAAAAGCGTTTCTATTAAAAGGAACTCTTTATTATATTTTTACCTGCCCCTGCATTTTTGTTAAACAAACTAACATTAAGACTCCAAAATAATGAGAAATGTGGAGAACAATTTAAAATCAAAATCTCTTTTATCCTGCTATACTTTTGCCTTCTTCTATAGAATTATCCAGCATATAGTGGTTATTTTTGAAATCATAGATTTGGAGGACACACCTGATTAATACCATCTATTTTATAAATGCCAATTATAACAAGAATAGAAGGATATATGGTATTTGAAATTAACTCTCAAATTATAGGAAAACATTTTATTTCGAATTATATAAAAATGTTACTTTAAAGTTGTGGCTTACCTAATAGAATTCATACAGATAAAAATCATACTATGAACTTGGCACTGCATGCATATCTCATAGTTATCCAAATAAGATTTTTCTCTCTCTCTCTCTCTCTTTTTATTTTGATAGGCAAAGTGGACAGTGAGAGAGAGAGAGACAGAGAGAAAGGTCTTCCTTTTCCGTTGGTTCACCCCCCAATGACCGCTGCGGCAGGAGCACTGTGGCCGGCGCACCATGCTGATCCATAGCCAGGAGCCATGTGTTTCCTCCCGGTCTCCCATGCAGGTGCAGGGCCCAAGCACTTGGGCCATCCTCCACTGCACTCCCGGGCCACAGCAGAGAGCTGGACTGGAAGAGGAGCAACTGGGATAGAATCCAGTGCCCCGACCAGGACTAGAACCCAGGGTGCTAGTGCTGCAGGCGGAGGTTTAGCCTATTGAGCCGCGGTGCCGGCCCCAAATAGGATTTTAAAAGATCATATGAATTTTACACAATCTTCTATTTTGAAATATCTGACATCCTTCATATGGACCATCCAATTGTTGCATATTCTCATCTAAATGATGTCTCATGGATATTTACATGTCTAGTTTCCTGTTAAAGGGATAATACACAGAGAGATGATATAAAATAATGTTCAAATAGAATCAGTTGATGCCAGAATGGAGGAGAATTTTATTGTGTGCATATAAAAATACCATTTATGTTTGTAGTTTCAATTTGAAGGGGCAATATGGGTAGCCAACTGGGAAAGAAGGACAATTTGGAACTATGAGTGAGAAATGGAGAGCTACATTAGTTAATAGAGAAAATGGGAACAATTCTAATTAATTAAGTCAGTCAATAATAGATCTGTTTAAGAAATTTCTGGTTTGGTCTTGTCACCAGGAAAGCTTCAATACGTTCATAATGGAGAGTGTCATTTCTTGAATTATGAACCCTTAATTTTATATGCAAGCACTTATGTGAAGGGCTTGATATTAGTCAAAACTAGTAATTTTGTATGGTATCTTTTATCTTGAGATTAAATAACAAAGCAGAAAATTTTACTGCCATTTTGCTAAGGAGAAAACCAAAGTTTGCTTGTTTGTTTGTTTGTTTGTTTTGACAGGCAGAGTGGACAGGGAGAGAGAGAGAGACAGAGAAAAAGGTCTTCCTTTTTGCCGTTGGTTCACCCTCCAATGGCCTACGCGGCTGGCGCACCTGTGGCGAGCGCATCGCGCTGATCCGAAGCCAGGAGCCAGGTGCTTCTCCTGGTCTCCCATGCAGGTGCAGGGCCCAGGGACTTGGGCCATCCTCCACTGCACTCCCGGACCACAGCAGAGAGCTGGCCTGGAAGAGGGGCAACCGGGACAGAATCTGGCGCCCCGACCGGGACTAGAACCTGGGGTGACGGCACCGCAAGGTGGAGGATTAGCCTAGTGAGCCGCGGCGCTGGCCACCAAAGTTTCTTAAGCCATACATTAAGGGACATCTGCCAGACTATTCTATACATCCAGAGCAATGATTTGGCTGAGCATTCTAACTGTATGCTTTTTTTTAAATTTTTTTCTGTAGAATCAAGCTACCTGCTTTTCATCCTTATCACATCACTGGTAAGCAGCAAGTTTTCAAGTCTACAGTACCCCAGGATGTTGTAAAAGGTTGGCAATGAACCCAGAATCAAAACAAATTTGGAGACAACTACTTGAGCTCCTAACTTTTTAGTAGTTCATAAACTCTTTGATCTTGAAGGGTATGTTGTGCATTTTGTTATACAAATATAGCACCTGATTTGTATTGTTTAATAAAAATAAATATGCTTATTATTGAGTGTCTTTGGCCACCATTGTTTGCCAGATGCTAGTACACCTTAAGCTTATTCTTAAGCAGAATGCTACGGCCATTTTCAGTTTCATGTAACACCTCAGAAATGAGTCACTTATTTGTCACTTGCTAGGGGTGTTTCTAGGAGTTCTAACCAATTCCAATTCCAACTCTATTTCTCCTATTCCTTATGGATTTCTTTTTCTTTTTCTTTTTCTTTTTCTTTCTTTTTTTTTTTTGACAGGCAGTGTGGACAGTGAGAGAGAGAGACAGAGAGAAAGGTCTTCCTTTGCCATTGGTTCACCCTCCAATGGCCGCGGCCAGCGCGCTGTGGCGGGCGCATCGCGCTGGTCCGATGGCAGGAGCCAGGAGCTTAACCTGGTCTCCCATGGAGTGCAGGGCCCAAGCACTTGGGCCATCCTCCACTGCACTCCCGGGCCACAGCAGAGAGCTGGCCTGGAAGAGGGGCAACCGGGACAGAATCCGGCGCCCTGACCGGGACTAGAACCCTGTGTGCCGGCACTGCAAGGCGGAGGATTAGCCTAGTAAGCCGCGGCACTGGCCTATTTCTCCTATTCCTGAAAGCTTATTGATTGATAATGAGATAGACTTTTTATCCATATGCTAAGACTATTTTCACTTGCTAGTTTTCATATTTATTTTTATGTCAGTAATAAATTATTTGTGACTGGCCTCATAGCAGTTGGTAATCCTTCAGCCAAGACCAGTGGTTGAGCACAAGGAAACTGGGAGTTTAAGTTCAATTTCAAGGGAAATGAATTAGCTTCAATAATATTCTGACTTGATCGACATATCCCTATGACACAACATTTGGTGCTACTTCACAGTCTTTCTGCAAGTCCTGTTAGAACTTGGAGCTCTATCTTGAAATATTTTCCTTTCTCCAAATGAATGAGTCTCTGTTACTTATGTCCACAACAGCTGAGCTAACTTCTACAGTAGCTGCTTTCTGCATTATCTCCCTCTCTGTCCCAGGATTGTATATAGCAAGGTCACTGTAACATTTTGAGTCACTCTTTTGTTGGGCTTCACAGATATAGATACAGAGAGCTTCATCTCAAAAATGTATAACTTCATTCTCTAGAAGAGGCAGCCACTTTGAGGGTCTTAACCAATAGCTTTACCTCCCTTCCACATCTTTTACTCTTTTTCTCTCCTCCCCTCGATTGTACTATATAAGATATGATGTGTCACATAAGATTTCATTTTCTACCCTATCTTGGCCTGTTGTTGCTCACATTTTAGGAAAAAGCAACACAAAGTGTAGACTTGACAATCAAAAGATTATTGTGGTGAGCATTGTACATGATTTTTAGGCTGTAGTATAATTGTATATTTCCTAATGTATGCTTTTAACAACATGGAGTTTTAAAAGATAGACAAATATTTTTAGTGTATTTTTTCTTTTTGTGATAGGAAACAAAGAACAAGTACTGTTTTTGCAAAATCACATTCCAGACCACTAATTAAAGATTTATTTATTGTACAAATACACCACCTGCCCTTGAATACTTTATGGGGATGTTTTACATTTTCCAATCCATTATTTTACACACTCATTAATAACACAGAACATGTTCTGTTTGCATTCGGCTGTTTCATAAGTATAAAATATCCAGTTTCTACAGTGTTGTGTCTGTCAACATAGCCACAATATAATTATCAGTACTAACTTCTGCCAAGTATCACAAATATGTGTACATGTGTGTATGCGTGTATATATACATGCATAGATGTCTCTGCATTATGAAGAGGTATGAATTTTTATTTTTTTCATTTATAGTAATAATGTCTATTACTTAATCGTTAAAAGGTTTAAAAATGCTGCTAAATTTTGAAAATCTATTGCCTTCTCTACATGATGCTATGATGAATGTTTATGATGACTTTTTCACAAATCTTAGTTTTATTGATAACTGAAACATAAAATTCCTTTTTAATAACTGCAAAGCGTGACATGTTCTTTATAGTTTAAGATGGTTTTTAACTTAAAAAGTGGCTCTATCATTTCACTGGTAAATATATTTCTTTAAATTATTCCTTGAGCTTTTATTTTAGATAGGTACTTATAAATTAAAAATGGAGAATTACAAATCCAAATGTGTTACTGAATATAAAGTATAGACCATATTAAAATTGGCATAATTCTGTTTCTATTTAAAAATCTGTAATGTTTGAACACAGCAACTCAGAGAGATCCACTCCCCCAATCACTCTTAATTGGTTTTCTGTAAAGAGATGTTTTTAAAAAGAAATTTTTAAAAATAATCACATGTTGAAATCCCAGCTCCCTATAGAAGGCGGCCAGAAAGTTGCAAGAAAACTGTTGGTTTAAGAAAACTTGGTTTAACAAGGTTATGTTGTGACTCTCATTTTCAAGGATTTTCCGAGACTGTAGAGACTTTGGCTCAGAGCAATTTTGACTTTTTATTTACAAGGACTAGGTGATACTCCCAAGTCTGATGTGAAAAACTTCGTTGGTCTGGCCCTTATCAGTGTGATGTGCTCACCTCCTGGCCCTACCACAAAGCTTCCATGAATGAGACTTCTGTTTCATTGTGTCTCCTAGTGTGGCTGATAGTCAACTACTTCTAAGTCTGTGAAGAGATATTTGACGTTAGTTCTAGACAGTTTCTGCTGTCAATATTAGTTGGGACATATTAGATGTGCTAAAGTGTCTGATTATATGCCTTTTAAAAATGTTTCCACATTTCCAAATCAGATTTAGATATTATATTAGAACTTTGATAGTAGTTTAATTTTCATAAAAATATCACTAAAATATATTTTTAAAGTTGTATTTGTCTTACATATTTCTCTCTGTTTTAATTTATCTCAAACTACTATATTATTCCCACACCTACCATTTACTCCCCTATACTCCACAGACTTTAGAAAAAGAGTATTGTTCTAATAGCAATTCAAAGAAAAATACATTTCTTTCTTTTTTTTAAGGAGTTATTTGTTGATTTGAAAGTCAGAGTTACAGAGGAGGAGCGGCAGAGGCAGAGAGAGAGAGAGAAAGATCTTGCATCTGCTGGTCTACTCCCCAATGGCATGGGTTGGGCCTGGCCAGAGCCAGGAGCCAGGAGCTTCATCTGAGTCTCCCATATGGGTGCAGTGGCCCAAATATTTGGGGCATCTTCTGCTGATTTCCCCGACACAAGAGCAAGGAGCTGGACTGGAGGTAGAGCAGCCAGTATTGAAAATGGAACCTGTATGGGATGCTGATTCTGCATGCTGTGGCTTTATGTGCTATGCCACAATGCCAGTCTCAAAACACATTTTTATAATTCCTTCAAGTTTTTTCTTCCTTTAAATATAGAACAAAGTATAATGTGTTACCAATTTCATTAAAGTTTTAAAGCAAAGTATGTGTGTGTGTGTGTGTGTGTGTGTAAGACTTGGTTTGAAAAAAATTCGTAAGTCTCTCCTTGTTCATTGGAATCTGCAAATAAAAATTTCACGTTATTCTCTATAGAATATGACATATATACAAAAGGTTTGTAGATTATTTGTGTGTGTGTTTACCAATGGCTTTGTCTCTCTCTCTCACATTCACACACACACACACACACAAGCAGCCACATCATAATTAAATTACTTAAAATCAATGAAATCATGCAAAAATGATTGTAATGATCAATGGAAAAATCATGATTGTATTGTGACCTTCAAAAAGTTATTGAGTTATTAAAAACTTTGGCATTTGTACATGTGTAATGAAATAAAGAAGAAAACTAATAGCAAGGTAGTATGTTTAATTTAATACACTAGAGAATTAATGTGTTCATTTAAAAAAATTTACTCAAAGTGAGACACACAGCAGACCCATAGAATGGCAGATGTCCTAAACAGCACTCTGGCCTCAGAATCAGCCCTTAAGGCATGCGGATCTGGCTGAAAAGCCCATGAGACTATTTCAGGCATGGAAAGCCAAGACACTCTGGCAAAAAAAAGAAACCTAAATGAAAGATCTCTGCGAGTGAGATCCCAGTGGAAAGAATGGGTCATCAAAGAAGGAGGTACCTTTCTCTGAAGGGAGGAGAGAACTTCCACTTTGACCATGGCCTTGTCTAAATATGATCAGAGTCGGTGAACTCAGGGGGCTTCCATAGCCTTGGCAGCTCATGACAAGAGCCTAGGGTGATTACTGATGCCATAAACAAGAGTGCCAATTTGTTAAGTCAACAACAGGAGTCACTGTGCACTTACTCCTCATGCAGGATCTTTGTCCTTACTGTGCTGTACATTGAGATTTAATGCTATAACTAGTACTCAAACAGTACTTTTCACTTTATGTTTCTGTGTGGGAGCAAACTGTTGAAATCTTTACTTAATGTATGCTAAACAGATCTTCTGTATATAAAGAGAATCGAAAATGAATCTTGATGTGAATGGAAGGGGAGAGGGAGTGGGAAAGGGGAGGGTTGCGGGTGGGAGGGACGTTATGGGGGGGAAGCCATTGTAATCCATAAGCTGTACTTTGGAAATTTATATTCATTAAATAAAAGTTTAAAAAAAATTTACTAACGGTATGATAGACAGAATGCATTTTCCCCCTAAACCTTGACAAATTGTCATACTGCTCTCTATGCTTGGAGCACTTTCAAATATTTTGTCCTTACTGAGTACAATGTCATAAAATATCCTTATATGAATTGAGTTTTGTGAGTGGCATTTGCTCTAGTAGCTTTTATTTTTTTCTTATCAATATCAATTTCTTAATTTATTTTAAAAACTTTGCTTTCACTTAATTCTTTTTTAATAAATTTTTTTATTATGTAAGATGAGCAAATTTCATATATACAGATTTAGGAGCATAGTGATACTTCCT
This sequence comes from Oryctolagus cuniculus, assembly GCF_964237555.1. NCBI lineage: Eukaryota > Metazoa > Chordata > Mammalia > Lagomorpha > Leporidae > Oryctolagus > Oryctolagus cuniculus. The sequence continues at coordinate 44,303,016 of NC_091435.1, forward strand.
ACCTTACAATCCCTTTCTCCATATTTTTATTTTTATTTTAAATTCTACAATGACCTAATTTCAGCTTATTTTATAATTGTAAGATATACCCTCTACTAAGTAAAGAATTAAATAAAAAGTAAGAAGAAATACCCATTGCTTCACAGTAGTAGAAATAAGGGATGTAAACAATAATCAACTCTCAAAATGCTAATTTTGCTCATATACATTACATTTTTGTACTCTATTTGTTCCCATAGTTCCCATAAGACAAATGATATTTTTTGTGAGGTGGACTGGCTTATTTCACTATGTATAATAGTTCAGTTGTTTCCATTTTGTTGCAAAAATGTAGTGTATATTATATATATGTGTGTGTATATATTTATATATATATAAAATGTGTGTGTGTGTGTATGCTACATTTTCTTTATTTAATCATCTGTTGATGCCATTTGGGTTGATTCCATATCTTAGTTATTGTGAATTGAGCTATAATAAACATAGGAGTACAAAGGACTCTGTCATATGTTGATTTTATTTCATTTGGTTAAATTCCCAGGGTTGGGATAGCTGGGTCATATGTTATATGAATTTTCAGCTTTCTGAGGTATACACATACTGTCATCCACAATGGCTGTACTATTTTGCATTCCCACCAACATTGGATTAGTAACTTTTTTCCTCACATCCTCACCATAATTTATTGCTTTTTTGATTTCTGTATGAGAGCCATTATAATTGGGGTGAGGCAAAACCTCGTTGTGGTTTTGATTTACATTTTCTGATGGCTAGTGATACTGAGTATCTTTTTTAAAAGACTTATTTTGTTTATTTGAAAGATAGAGTCACAAAGAGAGGTCTTCCATCTGTTAGTCCCCTCCCCAGATGGCTGCAATGGCCAGAGCTGTGCCTATCTGAAACCAGGAGCCAGGGGCCCCCTCCAAGTCTCCCATGCAGGCACAAGGGCCTACGAACTTGGGACATCTTCTACTGCTTTCCCAGGCCATAGCAGAGAGTTCGATTAGAAGAGGAGCAGATGGGACTAGAACTGGTGCACCTAGGGGATGCCGGCGCTTCAGGCCAGGAAGTTAACCTGCTGTACCACAGTGCCGGCCCTGATCATGAGCATCTTTTCATGTGTCTGTTGCCTTCTGGATTTCCTCTTTTGAAAAATGCCTGTTCAAGTACTTTGCCCACTTCTTAACTGGATTTTTGTTTTGCTATTTTGTTTTGAGTTTCTTGAACTCTCTATATGTTCTGGATATTAATCCTTTATCAGTTGCATAGTTTGCAAATATTTTTACCCATTCTTACAGTTACCTCTTTTCTTTGTTAAGTGTTCCCTTTGCAGTGCAGATGTTTCTTATGTGATGTAATCCCATTTGCCTATTTTTGTTTTGATTGCCTGTGCCTTCTTGGGTCTTTTCCAAGAAGACTTTGTGCCAATCTTGCAGAGTTTCCCCAATGTTCTCTTCTAGAAATTTCATAGCATCAATCTTATATTTAGATACCTCATCAATTTTGAGTTGATTTTTGTATAAGATGTAAGTTGTTTCATAATTCTGCATGTGGAGACTAAATTCTTCTGACTGCAAATCTATAGAGTCCATTGAATAGCAAATCTTATATTCTCACTGAGAGCAATTTTTTGGAAGTTCAAATACACTTCATTCAATTTCACTTTTTGTTATATGACTGATTTCCTTTATCAATCTTTTCTTCCTGAAAAATTTCATTGTTTGTAACTAGGAGACAACAAAGCAACACTTTATGGCTGACATTGTGGCTTAGCAAGTTAAACTGTCACTTGAAGCACCAGCATCCCATATGGGCACCAGTTTGATTCTCAGCTGCTCCACTTCTGAACCAACCCTCTGCTGTGCCTGTGAAAGCAGATAATGTTTCAATGCTTGGACCCCAGCCACTAACATGGGAGATCTGTCTGAAGCTCCTGTCTCCTGGGTTCTGTCTGGCCCAGACCCAGCTGTTGTGGCCATTTGGGGAGTGAGCCAGCTGATGGAAGATCTCTCTCTCTCTCTTTCTCATTCTCTCTCTTTCTCTTTCTCTTCCTTCTCCTCCTGCGTCTGTAACTCTCTTTTACAAATAAATAATCAATAATAAAGAGAAAGCAACATTGCTGTCAGTGTATGAATTAGATAACTGACATACTGTGGTCATCACTGATCATGAAGAACATATTTTATTTAGTATATTGTAGACTGAAGAAGTAGGCTTGTACTTTACAGAAATATTCATAGTTAATAAACATTAGAAAATGAAATTTGAAGCATGCTGTTGAGAAATTGGTTTTATTTAAGTATATTATGTTTTTCTAAAAACTGTGTGCATTGAATCACAATAGGAAAGGATTGTCAGTAGCTTTTAGCAATACTTAATTAGTTTTTCCAGAGGTATACATCCTTTTCTCAGCATCTAATGCCTGTGAGACAGAAGTAGAGAGAGAGATAGAGAGATAGAGACAAGGATAGAGATAGCACTCTCATACATTCGTTCACTCCCCAATTGCCCAAAAAAACCAAGACTGGAACCAGAGCCAAAGATTGAAGCCAGAAATGCAATCCAAGTTTCTCAGGTGGTTGGCAGGAACCCAACCACTTGATCCATCAGTACTACCTCCCAGTGTCTGCATTAACAGGCAGCTGGAGCCAGGAGTCAGGAGCCAGAGCCAGCAATCAAACTTGGACATTATATTTTAGTAAATCTTGAATGTATAGAAAGTGTTTTAATAGCTAGATTAAACACTGTCCCCATAACACCTCTATTTTAGTTCTAGGCTTTTAGAAAGTTAACTGTAGATTATTATATAGTTAGGACCTTCTCACTAAGTGATCGACCCATAGATTCTTATTTAATTTTTTGTGATGTGTCACCTGCGTGAATAGCAATTCTCAATGGTATTATATGGTAATTAATAACTTCCTTTATATTAACAAGTGTAAATATGATTAGTATTACTATTTGTAATTAATATAAAAGCTCTACTTTTGAATGTATATAAATTTCTACTCTATATGCACATCCACACTGACATAGCTTAGTTCCAGCCATTACATTTGGGAAGTTAACCAAGATATTCTCTCCATCTTTTTTTCTCTCATCTCTATGTCTTTCAAATTAGAAATAATAGTTATGGGTAAATAGGCATACATACAGATATTAAATTTAACCTTAGGGAAATTACTTATAACTATGCCATTGGTGATTTTTCCTGCTAGAACTTGAACAAAGAGAATGAGACATTACACTGCCTATTTGTCTTCTGTGCAATAGAAGGAGCTTGCTTTCTCTGCCTTTACATAGAAATCTCTAGAGAATAGAATTAGTAGGTGCTGACTACTAATTTCTAGAGTCCACCAATTAACTCATCCACAGGTCTGGAAAAATACAGTTAGTGACTACATGTATTTCAAAACTGAGTAGTCACCTTAAAGTGATATAATGTCCATGTGAACATTGAAAAACTTTTCCCATTTTATTACTAGTGATGAGTCACCTTTGTACATAATATGATGCTATGTTTATCACAGAATTCATTTCAAAACTAGCATTCCTACATTGTCATGATGTTTTTGTCCAAATCAAAACAATGAGAGGGAATACGGTTCTTAAAAGCTTGTTTTTATTCATTTAGTCTCTCCTCATTATAGAATATTCTAGTCCCACCTTTTAGTCCTCTCAGTACCTTATAACTCACATGCATATACATGAATATACATGTACACATAGGCACATATCATTTTCACAATACCTCCTAAAACAAATATGATAATTCTACTCTGCTATTTATTATATCTGACCTTCTTCTGCAATTTCTGGCCCATTTTTAGAAAATTAAGTATTTGTAGTTGTGATACTGTGTTGTAAGTATAAAAGTATCATCTGTGCTAATAGATTATTATAATATCTGAAATATAATTGAAAATCATTGTTCCTCCTCAAAAACATAGACTATGGATGAAAGAAATAGAAATCTGTAATAAAATGTTAGTATGGAAGTTTATAGAATCAAAGCTGGAACATTAAAAATTGATATACCCGCTGGGGCCACAGCTCAATAGATTAATCCTCTGCCTGCAGCACTGGCACCCCAGGTTCTAGTCCCGGTTGGGGCGCCAGATTCTGTCCCGGTTGCTCCTCTTCCAGTCCAGCTCTCTGCTGTGGTCCAGAAGTGCAGTGGAGGATGGCCCAGGTCCTTGGGCCCTGCACCCGCATGGGAGACCAGAACGAAGCACCTGGCTCCTGGCTTCGGATCAGCACAGTGCACCAGCCTCAACGCGTTGGCAGTAGTGGCCACTTGGGGGGTGAACCAATGGAAAAAGAAAGACCTTTCTCTCTGTTTATCTCTCACTGTCTCACTCTGCCTGTCAAAAAAATTAAAATAAAATAAAATAAAATAAAAACCAAAAAATTAAAATTGATATACCTAAAATTATCTGAAACAAACATTTTTTATGATGCCTTATGTGGAACCTCATAGATTTTGTGCTAATTGTAAGACAAACATTGCATTCCTACAATAATATGGTAGAAAGAATGCTTATGAGTATACACAAAGTAATGAATATAATTGTTTCAAGATAAGCTCAATGAGTTAAGAACAGAATATACATCACTTGCCATTTGCTTTCTTTTAAAAAAATTACTTAAAAGGCAGAGTCACAGAGAAAGAGAAAGAGCGAGACCTTCCATACACTGCTTTACTCCCCAGATGGCCCCAGTATAATGGCAGGGGTGGTTCAAGTCAAAGCTGGTAGTTAGGCACTTCATCCTGGTCTCCCACTTGGGTGGCAGAGGCCCAAGCACGTGGGCCATTGTCTGCTGCCTTCCCAGGCAAATTAGCAGAAGGTTGATAGAAGTGGAGTCACCAGGACTTGAACCAGGAGCCATATAGTAGTTTGACTTTGCAGGAGGCAACTTATTCCATAGAACTACAATGCCAGCCCCCGTTTCCATTATTTAAAAATAATGTTAGCTTAATAAAAACATCAAGCAGTGATTAACAACGATTTATAGGAAATATTGGGGGAGAGGTGAGGAGGAATAATGCAACCGTTCAAATTACACTTGCTTTTAAATTCTATGTGTATATTTGATATTATTTGACCGTTTCTTCACTGAACATGTGTCACTGTGATTATCAGAAATATGTAGATATATGAATGAGTACATGTGCATGAACATGAACATATAATTTTAGCTAAAATTACTCCAAGCAATGTGTTCCAGAGAAATACTTTTTAAATTATTCTACTTTTGTTTAATATATTCCTTTTCTGTTGTTTTATAGGGATTATTACACATTTAGTGCTTTAATCTGAGTGTTCATTTTGTCCCTCCTCTCAATTTCATATATATTGAAATCTTAATGCAAAGTGATGGCTTTAAGATGTGTATCCTTGGGAAGTGATTATACCATGAAGGCAGAGATATTGTGAATGGGTTAAGAACCTTACAAAGAGACCCTAGAACGATCCCTGATCCCTTCTCCCAAGTGAGGTTACAAATGAGAAGATGGTAATTTGAGGATGTGAGTCCTCAACAGACATCAGTTGCACTGTTGCCTGGATCTTGGATGTCTCAAGTTCGATTTTGAAGTTCAAGGTTTTTCAGTCAGCTGGCGATTCTTTTCGGTTACAATTATCGAGGTCCCTTTGCTTTCCAAGCTGGCTGGCTGCGGGAAAACAGTCTTAGCTGTGAGAAACCTCTGTTCAGGCCTCACTCACAGAGGAACTTCCTTCTTCTAGAGGCTAGAAGGAGACTTTCTCTGAAACTTCTTCCTTTAAGGGATCATGAGGATAAATTTTCCTTTGATTAATTGGAAGCCAACTGGGTAGTAAGCTGATCAGGGTGATGATCGTATCCAGTGATTATACTCACATTCAATGGGAAGTTTTGAGGGCTGTGTTAGATTTGTGCCTTCCACATTAAACATCTTGGAAGGAGAGAAAATCTTCAGAGTTCAACTTAGGTTTCCAAATTACCACTTTTTCCTCAGAAACTCTTATGATATATGCAAATAACACGGAAAATTGCAGATGCAGAGCCGTTTTTGTATAACATGGTATGAATTTTCCCTGAGAAGACAAAGAAACAAACAATAAATAAAATCAATAGGTAATAGTCAAAGCACACCAACTCTATTCTCATTATATTTCCAGCCTCCAAAATGAGTGAATACATTTAAATAGGTACCTGAATTTGCATTCCCAAAGCTCACACATATTTCCTTCATGGTATCTCTTAGCTTTTCCATCCACGGACAAATTAATATTTCAGATGAACATGTACAGACACAAGGTCTTAAAATCCTTGTCAATTCTCCTACTTGCATACTGACTTATATTGTATCCTAATTATCTAATGTAATTATGATCATTAATTTGTAAGTATGGGCTGGCATTGTAGTGAAGTAGGTTCAACTGCCCCGTATAATGCTAGAATCCCATATGGGCTCTGTTTAAGTCCCAGTTGCTTCTCTTCAATGCGTCAGGGAAAGGAAAAGAGGATGGCCTAAATGCTTGGGCTCCTTATCCCATTTGGGAGACCCAGAAGAAGCTCCTGGCTCCTGGCATTGGCCAGGTACAGCTCTGGCCATTGTGGCCACTCGGTAAGTGACCTAATGGACAGGTGACCCCTCTCTTTCTGTCTCTACTTCTCTCTGTAATTCTACCTTTTGAATAAATAAAATAAACCTAATTTTTTTTAACTATATGATGATCATGGAAATTTTTCCTTATTAACATGCCTACTCTCAAAAATTTAATTATATATGATATTAGGCAATTTTTAATGATTGTTCTGAATTCTTTACTTTTCACCAGTTTTTAGCATTTCTCTTATGCTGTTACTCCTATGCCTTGATGTGGAAAAAAGAAAATCTAATACAGTTGTATGTTTGTGTTCCTAGTTATTGCACACATTTTTTAGCAGTTCTTGTAGCACTACAATTGGGATAATAGTTTAGTTCTACAGTGCTATTTTATGAGGTAATAATCTTATTGCTTATGAGTGAACTCAATTATGGTCTTACACAACTATAGTCAAAATGTTATTACCTTATGGACATTTTTTGTTGATCTTTCATTTATTTTTAAATTATGTCCAGTAAAGACATAGTAGAAGTCAAAGTTCTTTAAGTTCAGTCTAACTGAAAATCAAATTAAAAAGTTATGAAATGAAAATACCTGCTGATCTATGTATTTGGAAACCCCCTAAATTATTTCTCTTCAACTTTTCTTTATTAGGTTCACCTAGAATATAAGTATGCTTTCTTGTTTTTAGTGATATTTTACAAAAACTCTGTAATAAGCATACTAATTTTTTAAAGATTTATTTTATTTATTTGAAAGGCAGAATTACAGAGAGAGAGAAAGAGACACATAGATTGAGATCTTCCATCCAATGGTTCACTCCCCAAAGGGCCACAATGGCTGGCGCTGGGCTATACCAAAGTCAGTAGCTAGAAGCTTCTTCAGGGTCTCCCATGTGGGTTCAGGTGCCCAAGGACCTGGGCCATTTTATTCTGCCTTCCTAGGTGGATTAGCAGGGAACTGTATCAGAGGCAGAGCAGTCAGGACTAGAACTGGTGCCCATATGTCATGTGCCAGTGTTACAGGGGGCAGCTCAAACTCTTATGCCACAACCACAGCCCTAGAGTACTAAGTTCAAAACAACAGATCATTCATAATTTACTTAATTAATGTTATTAAAGTGATTGCTTTTTATTTTCAACTTCCTATATGGTAGTAGGCACTTAAACCGTACGGTAGACAAATCAATGCATTAGCTCTTAATATTCCTTTTCTATGTTTAACTTATATCAGTTTGATCTGATTTAAACACACTAATGAAACAAGAAACAAAAACCCTGCAGACTTAGTAAAGATATGTCTTTTGCAAGGAAGAACACATCATTATGTTGTGCCTGAGCGAGTGCAAACAGAGGTGGAGAGTGGGCTCATGCCCTAAAGGACTCTTGACCCTGAAGCTCAAAGCAACAAGATTTATACAGGAAAAGACCCCAAGGAGGGGAGGGGAACACATAGTTGCTAGGGTCGAGGGGATACATGGTTAGCAGGGTCAAGCTGATCTAAATTATATGTGAGATAGAGATAAATTAATCCAGGTGCAGCCTATCTTTTTTTTTTTTTTTTTTTGAGATTTCTTTTATTTATTTGAAAGACAGAGTTACAGAGAGAGGTAGAGCCAGAGAGTGAGAGAGGTCTTCCATCTGCTGGTTCACTCCCCAAATGGCTGCAATGGCCAGAGCTGAGCTGATCTGAAGCCAGGAGCCAGGACCTTCTTCCCGGTTTCTCGCACAGGTGCAGGGGCACAAGTACTTGGGCCATATTCTACTGCTTTCCCAGGCCACAGCAGAGAGCTGGATCAGAAGTTGGAGAAGCTTGGACTCGAACCACAGGCCAAGGTTTTAATTTGCTGTGCCACAGTGCTGGCCCCAGCCTATCTGTTTTAAGCTTGAGCAATCATGCTAGGGAGTTTCTATGTTTTGCCAAACAGGATGAAGTCTACTGATATTGTCTTAGTTTTAGAGCACAGTTAGTTTCAGACCATAGTTTCATGGTGGGGGGTTGCTTTCTCAAGGTGGCATCCTGGGTGCTCTAAAATGGAGTCTGTTGAGGTGTCATTCAGCTACAGGCAGGGCATTGACTGCTGTATAAAATCTTCTCAATCACTTAAGAGTATAGATAGAATTGATAAGTAGGCAATTGTTGTTTTGTTTTTCAGGTTTTTTTTTTAAATTACTTTTCCTAGATGATGCTAATATGATTATATACGCCAAACTTAAGTGATTCAATTTAGTTCTTTTAGATAATGTTAATACGATTATATACACCAAACATAAGCAGTTTAATTTAGTTTGTTTAGGGGTAAAATGAATGTAAATACTATAGTTTCTCTTTCTAATTTAGGAGATTTAGTATTTGAAAAAATAATTTAAGATACTTCTAGTGTGTTTTAGATGTCTCCTTTCCTTTGATTAAAAAATGCAGCACAGTATTTTAACATAGTTCCAGTAAAATGATTTACTTTACTGATATTAACTTTTATATTTTCATATGCACGTATCACAGATATTTAGACACAAGTTCATGGCTTATTGCATCTTTCCACTTGAGGGTATTCTCTAGCTGTAGCATCATTTTCAAGTGTACTGGGAAGAGAAATGGATGGTCTAAAACAGTTTACAAACTGATGCTCTCAAGCCAATTTCTGTTGACCACCATTTTTTAAAAATAATTTATTTAAGTTATACAAGTTTCATGTATTTTATATATAATGATTTAGGAACATAGTGACACTTTCCCCTCCACTGTCTCTCCTCCTACCATGCTCTGTCTCTTCCTTCTCCCTCTCACATTCCCACTCTTAATTTTTATAAGCTCTATTTTCAGTTTACTTAATGACCATATAGTTAACCCTACACTAAGTAAAAGAGTTCAACAAAGAGTATGAAGAAAAACAGACAAACACTGTTCCTTGTTACTCAGCAGAAAATACAAAGCCTGTAAACAATCATCAAATCTCAAAATGTCTATTTTACTCTAATACATTACTTTTCAGGTACTCTACTAATTATTTTGGATAAGAGAAAATGTGTGATATCCATCTTTTGGGAACTGGCTTATTTCACTAAGAATAATGGTTTCCAGTTGTGTCGATCTTGTTACAAAAACAGAATTTCATTTTTTTTATAGCTGGGTAGTATTCCATAGTGTATATTTACCATTATTTCTTTATGCAGTCGACAGTTGATGGGTTGATTCCATATCTTAGGTATTGTGAATTCTGTTGCAATGCACATGGAGTATTGATAACTCTTTCATATACTGATTTGTTTTGATTTGGGTAAATTCCCAGGAGGGGGATGACCGGTTCTTATGGTTGGCCTATATTCATATTTCTGAGTTATCTCTGTACTGTCTTCCACTGTGGGTACACAAATTTACATTCCCACCAACTGTGGACAAGGGTACTTTTTTCCACACATCCTCACCAGTATTTGCCGTTTGTTGATTTCTATATCTCACTGTACAAAAACCTGAGTCTCATTGTAATTGTGGGGAACTCAAAAATTTATACATCTGCTACACAACATTACTTTTTCTTTGTCCTACCAGTAAATAAATTAGTTTAATAAGTAATTATATGACAAGCCTTTATTCAATTCATTCATTTTTCACTGAAAACATATGTGAGATCATAAAATATGGGAAAATTCTGAGTTATCTGAGGGATATATTTGTAACTATTCTCTCCTTTATGCATTTTGGTGCTCATATTCACAAGTAAATTTAATGTATTTGATATCTTTAATGTATCTTTGATATCTTCCTACTTATCTCTTGGGAACAATCTACTTATCATGTTTCTTCTGTTTTTCTGACACACAGCAAGCCAATAGTCAACAAACATAAATTAAATCATTGTAGGGCACTATGAGCAATATTGAACAGGAGCAGGAGCTCCTTAACACAAAAGACTGGGGATTCAGAAGCAATGACTTCCTAGTCTTGTTATAAATAATACATCCATGGTTGAAAGAATAAATACATGCTGCTTGATAAAATATGAAACCAGAGACGTCATTATAAATATAACTGGACACCCTCTGCCACAACGTATGCTAAGGATAGAGGACTTCCTTGAGCAAATTTTCCATCTCCTGGGTTTTATAACCATAGTGAAGGCTGAGACTAAACTGTGCTTTTAGGAAGGAGATAAACACACAAAGCTGAAGTAATCTATTCTAGAGAATGTTTGAAGTAATCTATTCTAGAGAATATTAAAAGATAGAGTAATCAATAAATCTGGAATTTTCATTATTTGAGAGTTTAAAACCCGTGTATGTCAAAAAAAAAAAAAAAAAAAAAAGAAAGAGCTAGAGATAGGCTGTTTTGTTGGAGCGGTAAACATTGCAGTTGTGATCTAAGTTGTGGTATCTTTTCACAAGAATAGATCTGCTAGTTTCCAGTTTAATCTTCCCCTTATTCTAATATTCTGAAATAACATTAGCATTGAAGAACCAATCTACAGGGCTTATAGCAGCTGTCCTTCACCTTGTTTTAAGTGACATGATACGAGTTACCACTTTGGGATCCTAATTGACCACAGTGAAGTATCCAGTAACTTTTGAAACATAGCTTGTATCTAACAGGGCGGGTTATGGGATCTTGAGAAGAATGGGCAGTTCTAAAATTCAGACTGATCTTTATCCTTAGCATCTCCATTCCCTGGTAGCATCTAGAAGACTCTACTTTCCACATCAAATCTATAATAATAGATTATAGAAATAACACAGTTTTGACTTTTAAAAAAGATGGTAATTCTCTTTTACAGATATAATTAAAGGTATATATTCTTCCCTCTGATTCAAAGTTGGGAGAATATAGCCAGCGCTGCAGCTCACTAGGCTAATCCTCCGCCTGCAGCGCTGGCACACCGGGTTCTAGTCCCCGTCAGGGCGCAAGATTCTGTCCCGGTTGCCCCTCTTCCAGGCCAGCTCTCTGCTGTGGCCCGGTAGTGCAGTGGAGGATGGCCCAAGTCCTTGGGCCCTGCACCCGTATGGGAGACCAGGATAAGCTCCTGGCTCCTGCCTTAGGATCAGTGCGGTGCGCCGGCTGCAGCGCACTGGCCGCGGTGGCCATTGGAGGGTGAACCAATGGCAAAAAGGAAGACCTTTCTCTCTGTCTCTTTCTCTCTCACTGTCCACTCTGCCTGTCAAAACAAACAAACAAACAAACAAAAAACAAAGTTGGGATAATATAAAGAAATTTCCTTGCTACAGTTCTTGCTGAAGTACCTTTTTATGTTAAAATTATCTTCAATCCTTGCCTTAAAAAGAAAAAAAAATAGCACCCACCCAGTTTATGTCATAAAATATTTTAACTCACTGACATTCTATTCCTGTTAATGTTATCTTTCTTTCCATTGCTGATTTCCTAGTGCAAGTCTCTTTGTTGCTCTTGGCTACTTTAACTGAGTAGATGTTTTAGATTTCATTCTATTTTATCAGATGATATGTCTTAAAAATATCAAACTGGTTAAAAAAACATTTTTTCACATTCTTATTTTAGTTAACATCTTTTTAATAGTAGCCCATTTAATGGAAAGTACTGAAGAATATATTCCACAATTCTTATTCTGAAAAGTAGTACTTTATTTACTTTACTTTACAATCATTATTTTTATCCCATCTATAGTTTTAGTTACTTACTCATAGAATAGTGAAAAAATATAATCTTGCCTACAAGCATTTCTTTGAAAGCTTTTTGTAGATGCTTATTATGTTAAATTCTATAAATTTACACATTTCCCAAACAAGGAAATGCTTTGAATAAGATTAAAAAAAAAAACTTTCCAGATGTATTTCACATCATGCTCAAATGTTAAATTTAGGGCCATGTCTTACACAATGTTATCATTTGCTTAGTCTATTTATAACATCATAATTTTTTAAATATCCTGATTATTAGGAGCTATGTTGTTTCATTTTAACTTGATTTTCATCCATGTTATACTTATTCCTCTTTTTAAACTTTTATTTAATAAATATAAATTTCCAAAGCACAACTTTTTAATTATAGAGGCTTTTCCTCCCCCAAAACCTCCCTCTGACCCACAACCATCCCATCTCCCACTCTCTATACCATCCCATTCTTCATCATGATTCATTTTCAATTATCTTCATATACAGAATATCAACTTAATATATACTAAGTAAAGATTTCAACAGACTTACCCACAAACATACACAAAGTATAAAGTACTGTTTGAGAAGTAGTTTTACCATTAATTTGCATAGTACAACACATTAAGAACAGAGGTTCCACATGGGGAGCCGGTGCACAGTGACTTCCCTTGTTGATTTTAACAATTGACACTCTTATTTATGATGTCAGTAATCACCTGAGGCTCTTGTCATGAGATGCCAATGTTATGGATGGCTCTTGAGTTTACCAACTCTGATCTTGTTTAGACAAGGCCATATTCAAAGTGGAAGTTCTCTCCTCCCTTCAGAGAAAGGTACTGCCTTCTTTGATGGCCAATTCTTTCTGCTGGGATCTCACTCACAGAGATCTCTCATTTAGGTCATTTTTTTTTTTTTTTTTTTTTGCCACTGTGTCTTGGCTTTCCGTGTCTGTGAAACTCTCATGGGTTTTTTAGCCAGATGCAAATACCTTAAGGGCTGATTCTGAGGCCAGAGTGCTATTTAGGGCATTTGCCATTCTATGAGTCTGCTATGTATCTTGTTTCCCATGTAGGATAATTCTCTCCTTTTTAATTTTATCAATTATTATTTGCAGACACTGGTCTTATTTGTGTAATCCCTTTGACACTTAATCCTATCTTTTTAATCAATTATCAACTTAAACTGATCACTTTAATTGGTAAGATGGCATTGGTACATGCCACCTTGATGGGATTGACTTGGAATCCTCTGGCATATTTCTATCTCTGCCATTAGGGGTAAGTCCGATTGAGCATGTGCCAAACTGTACATCTCCTCCCTCTCTTATTTCCATTCTTATATTTAACAGGGATCACTTTTCAGTTACATTTAAACACCTAAGAATAATTGTGTGTTAATTACAGAGTTCAAACAATGGTATTAAGTAGAAAAAAAAAGTACTGAAAGGAATAAAATAGTAAGTTATTCCTCTACAGTGAGGACAAGGGCTGATCAAAACATTGTTTCTCATAGTGTCCATTTCATTTCAACAGGTTTCCTTTTAAGTGCTCAGTTAGTTGTCACTGATCAGGGAGAACATATGATATTTGTCCCTTTGGGAATGACTTAATTCACTCAGCATGATGTTTTCCAGATTCCTCCATCTTGTTGCAAATGACCAGATTTCATTGTCTTTTACTGCTGTGTAGTATTCTATAGATTACATATCCCATAATTTCTTTATCCAGTCTTCTGTTGATGGGCATTTAGGTTGATTCCATGTCTTAGCTATTGGGAGTTGAGCTGCAATAAACACTGAGGTGCAGACAGCTCTTCTATTTGCCAATTTAATTTCCTTTGGGTAAATTCCAAGGAGTGGGATGGCTGGGTTGTATGGTAGGGTTATATTCAGGTTTCTGAGGAATCTCTAAACTGACTTCCATAGTGGCTTTACCAGTTTGCATTCTCACCAACAGTGGATTAGTGTCCCTTTTCCCCCACATCCTCGGCAGTATTTGTTGTTAGTTGGTTTCTGTATTTGAGCCATTGTAACCAGGGTGAGGTGAAACATCATTGTGGTTTTGATTTGCATTTTCTTTCTTTAAAGATTTTTTTTGACAGGCAGAGTGAACAGTGAGAGAGAGAGAGAGAGAGAGAGAGAGAGAAAGGTCTTCCTTTTCCGTTGGTTCACCCCCCAAATGGCCGCTGCTGATCTGAAGCCAGGAGCCAGGTGTTTCTCCTGGTCTCCCATGCAGGTGCAGGGCCCAAGGACTTGGGCCATCTTCCACTGCACTCCCGGGCAACAGCAGAGAGCTAGACTGGAAGAGGAGCAACCGGGACAGATTCTGGCTCCCTCACTGGGACTAGAACCCCGTGTGCTGGCGCCACAGGTGGAGGATTAGCCTAGTGCGCCGTGGCGCTGGCCAGATTTTTTTTTTTAATGTATTTGAAAGGCAGAATTATGAGGGGCCAAGAGTGAGAGTAATCTTCCACTCTCTGGTTCACTCTCCAAATTCCTGCAATGTCAGGGGGTGGTCTAGGTAAAGCCAGGAGCCTGTAACTCCATCTGTATCTCCCACATGGATAGCAGGGGCCCAAGTACTTGGCTGTTCTCTGATGCTTTTTCTAGGCACATTAGCAGATAGCTGGACTGGAAGTAGAGCAGTTGAGATTAGAACTGGAATTCTGATATGGGATGCCATCATTCTGGGTTGTAGCTTAGTTCACTGTATCACCATACATGTTCCTATATTTATACATCTTGCAAAGATATAAAACTAAAATACATAGAAGTTGGGGCCAGTGCCATGGCACAGTAGGTTAATCCTCCACCTGTGGCGCTGGCATCCCATTAGTCCCCATGCTCCTCTTTGAATCCAGCTCCCTGCTGTGGCCTGGGAAAGCAATAGAAGATGGCCCAAATGCTTGGGCCCCTGCACCCAAATGGAAGACTGGGAAGAGGCATCTGGCTCCTGGCTTCAGATTGGCATAGCTCTGGCCATTGTGGTCATTTAGGGAGTGAACCAATGGAAGGAAGACCTTTCTCTGTCTCTCCCTCTGTCTGTAACTCTACCTCTCAAACAAATAAATAAAGTATTTAAAAAATACATGAGAGTTAATTTATGCAATAATTCAGTGGAACAGTGATTTGTATGAAATTTATTGTTTGTCCATGAAATCTACAAGATAACAGTGACCTTTTCCCAGGCTGGTCTTACAAGTATTTTTGTGTGCGAGTTTTTTTTTTCCTGGCTCTGACTTCAATCTTTTCACTCCCACCCACACATGAGAAAAAAACCCCACACAATAATTATGTGAGATGATGGATTTGTTGGCTAGCCTGATTTCATCATATCGCATAAAAATATAAAAACATCACCATAATACATTAATATTTATTGTGTTCCTGTCAAAAACACATTTTGAAAGTTTAAAAATAAAATTTCAGAATAAAATTAAGAGTAGACTATATAACTGAGTGAGGAGGCTTTGATTAAGTTATGACCTATGTGCAGTCAGTCTCCCCTCCTCTAGAGCAGCAAATTGCAGATTCAAAAATTCCCACATCTCCTTCCCAACCAACACCAGTTTAACTTCTAATTAAAACTGTCTTTTTATTTTTTGATTTCTTTGGCTATTATTGATTTATCTGAAGAGGCACCTAAAGTGACCCAAACCTTGGCATGTTAAGCTAGAAATGAATAGACCCTCTCATTAATAGAAAAAGTTTTGAGATTCAGGAATTATTGTAGCCCTTGTGCCCTATCGGATGGAGAAAAGAAGAGACAGAAAGAATGATTTTATTTTTCATATAGAAAGAAGCAAAAATGTGTTAAGCAGAGAGACAGAGAGAGAGAGAGAGAGAGAGAGAGAGAGAGAGGGAGGGAGAGGGAGAGGGAGAGGGAGAGAGAGAGGGAGAGGACAGATGTTTTATAACTCTTTTTCTGAGGATCCTGGTTATTAAGACTAAGTTTTTCCCTTGACAGAATTGTGGCCTTTCTCTGTGTAGTTAGCACAGAACTCTTTAAGCTTCCCTTTTCCAAATAAACAAGATGCAAGAGTGTTTCCAATGATATGTTGTGACTTACAGTTGGGATGATAGTCTGAGGTTCTACCCTTTCTTTCTGCTTTAGTTAATGGCATCTTTAGTAATGATATATCTTGCAAACCATAATCAAAATTTGTTAATCCAGGAACTCTGAATGAAGCTTCTGCCCAAACAAGTTTTTTAAAGGTCCATGCTGTCCTTAGAACACATCTTCTTTTGCTGACTTGTTAATAATACTTGCAGAGTGGCTGTTTTCCTGTTTTCTTAGAACTTTAGAGACCCATTGTTACTTGCCAGTGAGAAGAATACAGAAAAGAAGAAGGGTAGCTAAAGATCTGAGTTTGACACATGGTCAGGATCAAACGCAGGGAAAATCAGCGCAGACACATAGGGCAGTGTTTAAGTTCCAGTCTGCTGGGAGTTATTTGGTACAAAGCTTAAGTATTAGAAACCTGGGTACAGCAGCTATGTGCCAATTTACCCCCAGAAGGCACCCAGAAAGAGACAGTAGATCTACCCAGTAGGATTTTTTTTATGTTTTATGTTTGTAATAAAACTGGTACACAAGTATTTTTTGTGTCATAAAGAGGCTTTTCATGAACAGCAGAACTGAAAATTTGGTCCACATTCTCATGGAAAATCAATGCATCTGCCACAGAGAAAACACTTAGGAAAGAACACACTGTCCTTAGCAGTAAAGGATAAAGGGGGAAAGAAGTTAATGGAAAAACTGAATAGGGCTACATCATTCTAAGTACTTCTATAAACTCCCATTGTATTCCTTATATCTTCACGTTTGGCTCACATATGTAGAATAAGTTTATATTGGATTCATCTTTTTTTATCTTTTATGTCTGTAAAGATAGACATCTTTGTCTCTGGCTGCAATGAGTTCTGTGAGAACAATTTGGAACTGGAACTAAAAAGGGAAGATTGATGGTGTTCTTTGGTGGAAGTGTGGACTTACGTACTTTTACACCATTTGTCTTGTGAGCCTAAGTAGAACTTTGATATTATTATGATACCACTGCGGAGTTATTTGTCTACATTTGGACAAACTCATATATAAGCTAGTTATTTTGTGGAAGGTATCACCAACAATTAAGTATGGATGGAAATTTACTATAACATTACTTGAGATTACTTACATGAAGAAAATGATTCTAAAATGGTGTGATACAGTATTTTTTCTTCACAGTGTTTCATATTTAATGAGAAACAAATTTTAAATATTATTAATGTATATTTTCCATTTTTTATGGAAAAAGTGTATACTGTAGAAAATGATCTAGTTCCACATATTCATGGTAGAATGAAAAGAAATAAATTTGATGGGACTAATTGCTCTAAGCTCAGGCAGATCTTTTCTGTACCCATGGTGCTGGCATTTCCCATGACTGTGTAAATGGTTACAGCTAAGCAGAATTATGATCTCATTTGAACACATCTAACTCTGCCATTTTTGTGTGGACATGGCCTTGGCCAATAGTGATTTGATTTCAGATGGAGTCTGACAAAAGGCAGAATGCGAAGAAGGTGAAATACAAGTAGACTCACAACGAATTAGAGGTATCACATTTCTTTTCCTGTCAGGCCTGTGGTTGTGACCTGCTTGAAAAGGCAGAAAACTAAAATGGAAGAAAGGTCGGAGAACTCAAAAGTCTTGGTGAGAAAATGCCACAGCTAAAAGATAAATGACCTTTACAGATTTTGCTCTTCATGTTTTGTGAACTGTTTTAGGAGTTAAATTTTGAGAAGAATAGCCTGAGTGTTTTATCTGTAGCGTTGTTAAAGGGCATTTTTGTTAAATTATTTTAGTGCTAAGGTTAATTAAGGAAGATGGTACAAGAAAATCCATCTGTGTTGCTATGACTGAACTGTTAAGTCCTAAAGGACACACCAAAATAGAGGAAAATGCTTATATTTTTCTTGTTTTTTGCTTTTCTGGCTATTGCTTCCTTTAAAATTTTTGTGTCTCAGTCTCTACTGAATTATTCCATTATATCCTGTTTCTTATTGTCTAGTTCAACAAGAAATGCTATTCTCTCAGAAAGCATTTAATGAAACAAAAAAGAGTTATGTCTGAAAAACCAGAAGACCCATCTCTTTTACTCTAATCTTGTGGATTTCATTTGATAATATGTGATGTATTGTTTTAAAAAGTACATAATGATTTTTAACAAATTATTCCAAACTTCAATATCAGGTCCTACTTCATCTTTCTTCTAAAAGTCTTTTCCTGTCTTACATAAAAGTTCTTTTTTTATCTCTGTGAAGATTTCTTCTCTGAATGCCTTTGGGTAAGAACATTTCATCTTAACAGGAGAAATATATTTTTGTTTTAATTAATTTATTATTTTTTTTTTTACTTTATTGGAAAGACAGAGAGACAGAGACAGAGAGACAGAGACAGTGGAAAGTGAGAGATTTCCATCCACTGCATCATTTCCACAACCGTGGCTGGCTCAGGTCAATGCAAAGGGCCAGGAACGGCAACTGCTTCTCCCAAATGAGTGGCAGTGACCCAAGTTCTTGAATCATCATCTGCTGCCTCCCTGAAGGTGCCTTAGTCCACAGCTGCATCAGAGACAGAGGAGCCAGAAATCAAATCAGACGTTTTGACAAGGGATGTGGTCATTCCGAGCAGCAACTTCACTGCTGTGCCAAATGCATAACCCTTTATTATTAATGTCTTAATTGTCCCGAGTCTGCCTTTTTCTTCCGTTCCCCTAACCTCTTGAAGATCAAAGTCCATTTATTATATAGGGGATGATTACACACGTTCAGAGATTCTCACCAAAGGCACCTTAAGTTGTTGACATGCTTTTAATATGTTTAATCTCACAGATGAGAAATATTTCTTCTCCTGAAGGTAGTTGCTTTGATTGAAATATGGAGATCAGTTCTGTTAGTTACTTAAATCTGTTGAAAGATAAATTTACTTAAAGTATTTGAAAACACATTTTGGAATAGAAGTTATGTTGATGATTTTATTTTATAAAAATAGGCAAAATACAGTAATTATAGATTTGAACTAAAATGTAGGGTTTATTTCTAATTTTGTTTAGAACTTAATCACATGCAGCTTCCAGTGTTGATATCAGTACATTCAGCTGTGGTATCTTGGCTACTTTATATGTTTTTAAGAAATAGCTTTAAAAATCTAATTGATAAGATAAATACCAATCAATGTTTCATGATGTCACCATTTCCCATGTAAGCAATTTTTTAAATGAAAAAAATTACAAATACGTGTTCTAAAAGTCCTTTCTTTACTTCAGGAAATGGAAGTTGTGCATTGAAAAAAAATTAATTTTAAGCTTTTAAAAAATCCTTTTTCCCCTAAAGTTAATCCTCTGATTTGATATTGCCTGTATTTAAGTTGGGTTACAGCAAACTGATATAAATTATTGTAATAATAAAGTAAAAGTCTTATAATTATTTAAGAGAGGATATCATTAGAAGTTGATTATGAAAATTTCAATTGAATTTCTAAGGACAGAGCTCAACTATTATTCCTGGGACTTATATAAGATAAAAGTCATTAATTTGTTGTAAGAAATAAGTTATTCTGTAATTCACAGAATTTTATATCTTTAGACTCATCTTCAGCAAAATTTGGCTTTCTTTAGACAAGGAAGAGTGTTATCCCAACACAAACTATCTTCACCTTGGTGACTGCTGCTATTCCGAGAAAGGCACTAGTATTACTAAAGGTCATGATCAAACCTTAAATGGACTTAATAACCATGATTACACCGGGGGTTGCTAATAATTTAGGAAACTAATGCACTATAATATTTATCATCTTTCTATCATTAACCTTTATGCTCTAGCTAGATGATAATAGGATAAGACATTAATTCCAGACAGATTGGTTGTATTGCCATATTTTTAATGTGCTCATTTCCATTTCTTATATAGAGAAAAGAGTCGCAAAGAGCTTTGTAGTGGAGTTGCTTTCCTTTCTCCTTGACCAAGAACACATGAGTGACTGTAAAATACAAGGTGTCTTCAGAAAGTTCATGGAAATGCTCATGGATTTCATTTTTTTTTTTCGCAAGATACTTACTTTTACTTTTTAATTCAATTTCCTGTGAAGTACTCTGGTAAAGTCTTAGGCATCTGGAAAAGCTGCTTCCTCTGCTTCCATGGACATGTTTGCCAGAGATTTTTGCTGTTGTTGTTATCCTATTTTGGTCATCTGAGTATTGAGGATTTATAGGAATTTGTAGGAGCCCAATAAGCAGCATGTTATAACAAGGTTGACAATATAAGATACACAAATTTATGACAATGTGGAAATGCCCCTATACTTCAATGCTTGATGAATGAACAGAAAGGAAGATATTATAACTATTCTGATATATATTTAACATTTTGTAATTTTCAGATTTTTTCTGTAAATAATTACATTTGCACATAAAGAGAACACTTCAAAAATTGGGTTTTTGTGTTACCTAAAAAACTATATTAAAATTATATTGAAATGAGTAATTCCTCTTCTCAAGTGATCTATTGTTATATATATGTACTTGATTATATTTCATTTGCCATTTGTGTGAAGATCAAACATTAATTTGAATCAGAAGCTTATTAAATTGCAAGAAATTTTTTCTTCAAAGATAATTTACTTGTATATACTAAGACTAGCAAATGGTGAGTCAGACATAGCTAAGATTATATACTAAAATATTTGATATATTATTAATATAATTAATATTGTAATAAAGTATATATTCATCCCATGTGTGATACCCTTTCAGTGTATATATTTTTTTTCTTTTTTTTTAAATATTTGTTTATTTATTTATTTGAAAGTCAGAGTTACACAGACGGAGAAGAAGAGGAAGAGAGGAAGAGAGAGGTCTTCCATCCACTAGTTCACTCCACAAATGCTCACAACAATCAGATACCAGATTGTGGCTGGAGTTTGGAATGGGAGCACAACCCAGGTCTTCCACAGGAGTGCTAGGGACCCATTACTACTGCTGCCTAAGGTCTGCCTTGGTAGAAATCTGGAATCAGGTACTCAATCTATAAATGAGATTGGAACCCAGACACTTTGATACAAGATGTATACATCTTGACCACTAAGTTGAACACCTGCTTCTTAAAACTAATCTTTACTCAAGGGCTGAGGAAAAGAAACTTGAGATGGTGAGTTAACACAAAAAATAGTGTTTATTTCCTCCCTTTGCTATATTGTTTTGGCTTAACACTTTGTGATTTATTTACAAAGTACCTGTTGATTTGACATCTTAAGGAGTACATTTACTTTTAAATAGATACAAGATGTTGGATTAATTTTATTAACCACAAGGTTACTTGGCTCCTGAAATTATTCGTGTGGTCCCATCAGATACAGTTAAACTGTTAATTGATTTGGATGCAATTGAAGACTGGAATAACAGAAATTGTTACAGAAAAGAATTATTATCCCATATTGCTACCAAATGGTACAAACCCCTGATTTCTGAATCCAATGAGATTCTTAAATTCTGAAGAACTACAAACTAGCTATATGTGTGACTGGTCGGATCCCTGTATTGTCTCATCAGAGATGTCAAAAATTGCCTCTTTTTCTTTTGCTGTAATATAATGAGTAATAATAAAATCATCCATGCAATCTTACTAAGCTTCCCTTCTGTCTGATATTTATACATTTCATATCTATATGCATCAAAGAGTGTTTACACAATTAAAGAAGACAAAAAGAGTTTATACGATTAATATGAAGACACAGGCGGGCTACTGAGTCCCAAGTCCCAAACATATATGTGTATCTACATGGCAGATACACATTTTCAGATTATTCTGAGTTGAATAATCTAAATATGCATTTCAATAAGGGAATATTTATATATGAAGTATATAGTAAATTAACATGTAATAGAATATGTGTACATATATAGAGAAAGATATGGAGGGAGAGATTGATTTAAAGGAGTCTATAAAACTTGGAGTCCTTGTTAAAAATATTTCACTCTTTTTCATTTTTCTTTCACAAACCTATGGTCTTAGAGCCTGATCTCATGAGCATAGCAACAAGATGGGAACCTTCTGACTTTCCATATTTCAACCCGGAACTAACTACTATGAATAATAATACAGGTTATATTGCTTCAACACCTAATTTGTCTGATAAAATAGAATATTATGCTACATTCAGTATATTCAGAAGTGACATGGGGAGATTTTAAAGGTCACTGACACTTCGTATTTTGAAATTTTTTAAATAAATATTTATTTATTTGAAAAGCAGAGTTACAGAGAGACAGAGGCATAGAGAAAGAGAGGTCTTCCATCCGCTGATTTACTCCCTAAATCACCGCAACGGTTGGAGCTGGGACGATCTGAAGCCAGGAACCAGGAGCTTCCTCAGGTTTTCCTATGAGGGTATAGGGCACAAGGACTTGGGCCATCCCATACTGCTTTCCCAGGCCACAGCAGAGAGCTGGATCAGAAGTGGAATAGCTGGGACTTGAGCAGGAGCCCACACAGGATATCGTACTGCAAATGGTGGCTTTACCAACTATGCCAGAGCACCAACCTCATGTTTCGAAATTTGAAATGCTGAAGTGTTAGAAAATGCTTTATCCTTTTTTTAAAAAAAAATTTGACAAGTAGAATTATAGACAGAGAGAGAGAGAGAAAAAGAGAAAGGTCTTCCTTCCATTGGTTCGCTCCCCAAATGGCCGCTACTGCCGGCACTATGCCGATCTGAAGCCAGGAGTCAGGTGTGCTTCTTCCTGGTCTCCCATGCGGGTGCAGGGGCCCAAGCACCTGGGCCATCCTCCACTGCTCTCCTTTTAATATAGAAGTACTAAATCCTGAAGAATACAAGCACTGAAATATTTTCAGATCTCATTTTAATTCTCATCTTTACCATTTGTCTTAGGCTAATAACTTTTCCCAAAATATACTTCCATTTTTTTCTTTAAGATTTATGTATTTATTTGAAAACAGAGTCACAGAGCGAGAGAAAGAGATAGAGATAGAGATAGAGATAGAGATAGAGATAGAGATAGAGATAGAGATAGAGAGAGGTCTTCCATAAAGTGAGCGCAACTGGAGCTGTGTTAGGCAGAAGCTAGGAGCCAAGAGTTTCTCCCAGGTCTCCCACTTGAGTGGAGGGGCCCACGCTCTTGGGTCATCCTCCACTGAAGCATCCGGAATTCGAACCACCGCCTATATGGAATGCTGGGGCTGCAGCCTGTGGCTGAACCTGCACCACCACAGCGCTGGCCCCAATGTACTCAGATTTTGCACAGTAAGCGGAAAGCCCCGCCTTTCAGTGTCTCCAGTTGTCCTTGAATCTTTCATTGTCATTAAAATGTTTAAAGATCCTGAGTTTGCACAGGAGAAAAAAATCTTCTTCTTCTTAGTGAGTTCCTTGCATCTCTTCCTCAAGTCTCCCAAGCACCCTCTCTCCAACTATTTTAAGAGAGGGAGAAAGTGTGCACAGAGTATTTTCTGTGCTATTTCTAGCAGAAACACACAGAAAGCTTTCTCTACATGTGGGACTGTATTCTATACAACTCCAGTATTTCTTCTAAAACACATACAAGACTTATCACCTGACATAGCCTGCATATGCAGTTCTTTCTTCTTTTCATACCCACTTATGTAGACATGAGAAACCACAATTGAATCTATGACAAGAGTGCATAGCCGACAGTTGAAATTTCAAGCACTGACATTTTGAAATTGGAGTTCTTAATGAACATCACACTTTACATTCTAGAATACTATTTTAACCTTGGAGCAATCACACATGCTTCTCAAGACCAGTTTCCAGAAATACTGTCAACATTCTCTAGGGGAGACTACATGTGAGTATACATAGAATAAAAACCATCACCTTGACTTTCTGATTATAATTCATTTTGTTTTCCATATTGATACATTTAGTAAAAAGCAACTATTTGTGACATGTAAGGAGAAATGCAAATACAAGGTCCCAATTTGTGAATCTTTCCCCTGCTTTTAGCTGTGTTGCCTTGTCAAGTAAAATGCTTCAGCCTTAATATTTTGTTGGTAAATGGAATATTCGATTTACTTGCAGACAATTTCCATTTCTAATTTCTTATCTCAATTATTCTATTTTAATGATTTTATTGGGATTTTGCTACCCAAGTTGAACCAAAATTTGGCAATCACATATTCAGTATTATTTAAGGCACCTAGGACGGACTCCAGCTAAAACTCTTTCCCATTTGTTCTCTTGTTGCTGTTAACCATCTGGGTTTAACATATTGAAGATGATGATGAAATCTCTATTGAAGATGATAATAGCTTAATAAGAGATAATCAAATTTCTGGAGAAATTTTCTGGTTGGAAGCAATTATATGAAACTTTACTAAATCCCTTCTTCCTTTTCCCACAGCAGTTATTCTAACAATTCATCACACTTTGTGAAATCTCTGGACCTTGTGATCAGTATGAGTTCCTGGAGGAAACTGGAGTCAGATGGGAACTCCCTCACTGTCCCATCGCCTATCTACACAGATGCACCCATCACATCTGTCTATTACCTTTTTCTTAACTCTTCACTTCCTCCATTGATTCTCTCCTTACCACAAAAAATTCAAGCCTATGTTCCACAAGACACATAAAACTACCATTATAAAATTGCTAGTAAAACTCACATTATCAAATCATATAAATAATTCTCATTTATTATCCTACTTGTGGCACAGTGGGTTAAGCCTCTGTCTGCAACACCAGCATCCTATATGGGACACAAGTCAAGTCCTGAGTACTCCACTTCCAACCCAGCTCATTGCTAATGCACCTGTGAAAGCAGGGAAAATGGCCTAAGTCCTTGGGACACTGTCCCATGTGAAACATCTGAATGGAGTTCAAGGAACCTGGCTTCAGCCTGGCCCAACCTCAGCTGCTGTGGACATTTGTGGAATAAACCAGTAGATGGAAGATCTCTCTCTCTCTCTCTCTCTCTTTCCCTCTCTCTCTCATCTCTGTGTTTCTCCACACCTTTGTAACTCTGCCTTTCAAACAAACAAATCTTTAAAAAAATTGTTATCCTTCTTAAACTTCTAATTACATTTGGTGCTGTTGAATACTTCCTCTCTTTGGAAACACCTTCTCTTTAAGACTCAATCCTACTGTTTTTTTTTTCTTACTTTATAGCTGGTTATTTCTTTTTATTTTATTTTTTTAAACTTTTATTTAATAAATATAAATTTCCAAAGTACAGTTTATGGATTACAGTGGCTTTCCCCCCATAACTTCCCTCCCACCTGTATCCCTCCCATTTCAAACTCCCTCTCCCATTCCACTCACATCAAGATTCATTTTCAATTATCTTTATATACAGAAGATCAATTTAGTATATATTAAGTAAAGATTTCAACAGTTTGCACCCACACAGAAACACAAAGTATAAAATACTGTTTGAGTACTAGTTATAGCATTAAATCACAATGTAAAGCACATTAAAGGCAGAGATCCTACATGAGGAATAAGTACACAGTGACTCCTGTTGTTGACTTAACAATTGACACTCTTGTTAATGGCATCAGTAATCACCCTAGGCTCTTGTCATGAGTTACCACGGCTATGGACGCCTTTTGAATTTGTCGACTCTGATCTTATTTAGACAAGGTTATAGTCAAAGTGGAAGTTCTGTCCTCCCTTCAGGGAAAGGTACCTCCTTCTTTGATGACCTATTCTTTCTATTGGGATGTCACTCACAGAGATCTTTCATTTAGGTGTTTTTTTTTTTTTTTTTTTTTTTCCCAGAGTGTCTTGGCTTTCCATGCCTAAAATACTCTCATGGGCTCTTCAGCCAGATCTGAATGCCTTAAGGGCTGATTCTGAGACCAGAGTGCTATTTAGGACATCTGCCATCCTATGAGTCTGCTGTGTATCCTGCTTCCCATGTTGGATCGTTTTCTCCTTTTTAATTCTATCAGTTAGTATTCCCAGACACTAGTCTTGTTTATGTGATCCCTTTGACTCTTAGACCTATCATTATGGTGAATTGTGAACTGAAATTGATCACTTGGACTAGTGAGATGGCATTGGTACATGTCATCTTGATGGGATTGAATTGGAATCCCCTAGCACATTTATAACTCTACCAAATATCATATGTTCTCCCTGATCAGTGACAACTAACGGAGCACCAAAAAGGAAACCTGTTAACCGGTTGAAGTGAAATGGACACTATGAAAAACAGTGACTTGATCAGCCCTTGTCCAGATTGTTGATGAACAACTTAATACTTTATCCCTTTTAGTATTTTTTTTATTCTACTTAATACTATTGGTTGAACTCTGTAATTAATGCACAATTATTCTTAAATGTTTAAATTTAACTGAAAAGTGATCTATGTTAAATATAAGAGTGGGAATAAGAGAGGAGGAGATGTACAATTTGGGACATGCTCAATCGGACTTGCCCCAAATGGTATAGCTGGTTATTTCTAAGTATACGTTGCTGGCTCTTTTTCTTGCTGCCATAGGTACATCCTCGCCTTCTTTTGACTTTATTTTTCTTCATTATGTGATCTCATCTCAACTCTACACATCTTTAGTATACATTATAGATAGATAGATGATAGACACTGTATGCTAAATATTATAGTAAAACATGTAATCAAGTGATATCTTGTAAATATATATACACACGTATATATACATACTATATACAGTATATATGACACAGAGATAACATTATTTCTCTATATATTTGCATATGTATGTATAAGAATGTATATATTATATGCATGCAATTCAAATTTCTATTACTACCTTAATCTCTTCCCTGTACATCCTACTCCAATATTAGGCTGCCTCATCAGCATCTTTACTTGGACATCAAATAGTAGTAACTAAAACCAACACTCCAACACTTCTCAATTCTGTGTTTTTCCCAACCTTACCTATAAGAGTAAATGACAGCTGTATTTACCTGGCTGTTCAATGCAAGTATTCAGAATTCATCTAATCAGTCACATCCTGAGTCGAATCTATCAGTAAAGTCTTTGATCAATATTTTAGGTTTCACTGTAAATTTTATTGATTCTAACCATGTAACTACAACTTAAGTTCAATCTTCTTAACTATTTTATTTGGATGAATTCACTGGCTCATGTACTGGGCATACTGATTCTAATACCCATGCTTTTCCCTTCCTTTTGCTCATGCCTTGGATAATCTACAACTCCTGATCACAAGCAAGAAATTTGAAATTTTAAGTGATATTGTGAGACTGAATGACACTACAATAATTAATATTTAAGATGGTAATAACCTCGTTCTCAAGCAGACACACTGCTTTGATTCTGAGAAAGCGAGATATTATTTTGAGAAAATTTATACAGAAAATTTCTGAAGATAAACTCCAGTCAACATCCCACAAGGAATTGAGGATTGCAAACAACCTTATGGTATAGGAAGCAGGGCATTTCTCAGTGGAACCTCAACAGAGAAGTCAGTTATGCTATTCTCTGGCGAATAACTCATATGAACCATAAGATAGTAAAAATATGTTGTGTTGATCCACTAAGCTTTGTTGCTTTTTTTTTAAATTTCATTTTTGACAGGGAGAGTGGACAGTGAGAGAGAGAGACAGAGAGAAAGGTCTTCCTTTACCGTTGGTTCACCCTCCAATGGCTGCTGCGGCCGGCACACCGCGCTGATCCGAAGCCAAGAGCCAGGTGCTTCTCCTGGTCTCCCATGCGGGTACAGGGCCCAAGCACTTGGGCCATCCTCCACTGCCTTCCCGGGCCATAGCAGAGAGCTGGCCTGGAAGAGGGGCAATGGGGACAGACTCCGGCGCCCCGACTGGGACTAGAACCCGGTGTGCTGGCGCCGCATGTGGAGGATTAGCCTAGTGAGCCGCGGCGCCGGCCGATCCACTAAGCTTTTTGTAATATTGTTATTCAGCAATGAAAACTAATCCCTCTGTTACTTTTTATAAATATTTTCCCTTTCACTGTCTATTCTCCATGTGGCAGGCAACTGATTTTCTTTTTACTAAATTGTTATCAATTGACTTTAATCAATTACATTTGTTCATTTATTTCTTTATTTACTTACAAATACTTGAGCTCATAATTTTCTACTAATTGTGCTGTGAGACTAAAAGTACAAGTATGAACAGTTATGAAAACTTATATATACTTACATTTCCTTTTTTATTTATATTTCTCACCTCCTTTTCAGTTTTCAAAGTGATAAAATTCATTACTTCATTCAATTGTCTCTTGCATATTAAGCTCCTAAAATTTACTGGAACCAGCTTTTCATCCAAGCAGTCAATGATCTTTCTACTTATCTTTCCCTCTCAAACAGTATTCTATCTGTTCCTAAACATTTACATTTTACCCTATATTTTCTTTGGATTAGTCTCTTTCTTTGATTACAGTAGCATGTTACCTTTTTTATCTCCTTTTATTTCTCAGTCATTATGTTCTTTATTATTACTTCTTAATAATATTCTGCCTATACTTATCTCCTTCTAGATATGTACTTTTCATAAATGATTCCACTAAGTAATAATTTAATTATACAAACCTAGGATAACCTTTTATATGACTTCTACATATATATTTCCATATATTGCCATTTGAATGCTCTTAAAATACGTTTATTGTTATAACTGATGAAATACTGTGTACCACCGGCGCTGTGGCTCACTAGGCTAATCCTACGCCTTGCAGGCACACCGGGTTCTAGCCCCGGTCGGGGCGCCGGATTCTGTCCCAGTTGCCCCTCTTCCAGGCCAGCTCTCTGCTGTGGCCAGGGAGTGCAGTGGAGGATGGCCCAAGTGCTTGGGCCCTGCACCCCATGGGAGACCAGGAGAAGCACCTGGCTCCTGCCATCGGATCAGCGCGGTGCGCCGGCTGCAGCGGCCATTGGAGGGTGAACCAACGGCAAAAGGAAGACCTTTCTCTCTGTCTCTCTCTCTTTCACTGTCCACTCTGCCTGTCAAAAAAATAAAAAAATTCAAAAAAAAAGAAATACTGTGTACCTTCTTACACATTAGCTACCCCCTGCATCTCCACTTCATCCTGATTGCCACAAATCTTTCCACCAATTAGCCTGATGAAGTCAAATACTTCAGTGACATCCTCAGTTTTTCACTCTCAAAACCACCCGGCTTCTAGGCGCTATCCCCCTCTTCCATATAGTTATACCTTAAAAAGGGTTGTACTAATAAATATCGGGGGGTGTGTTTCCTTCTCCTATTTGCATTGCTTAGTTCTGGTCTTTGTTATTTCAACAGCTTTTAAACTATTTTCTCTGTCTGCCAAGTGCCCCCTTTCTCCTTGATTCTTGCTCATTATCTATACTATCATCAAATTAAACTTGCAAACATGGAAACCATTCTAATGGCTTCCATTATTCATATTCTATGTTATTATAGTGTTCAAATACCTTAATATGACAAATATGATGCCCAATAATGAAAGTCCTTTCTGTATTTTTGTCTTTTTATTCTTCCATTCATATACTCTTACTGTACTCGTCCTCTTCCCAACGCTTTGCATATAATCTTTCTCCTTCCTGAGAGATATCCTACCTTATCAGTTGTCACCCCTTCTCTTTCAGAGGGAGAGTACAATCATAAATTTCCTTGTAGATTTTTACTTCATATCCTTTGCTTCCAAGTTGAGACAAGTTTTCCTTCTATGCTTTCAACATACATTTTCACATATACATTAAGGAACCCACTGCACATCATGTTAGACATTTGCTCAGTTTTTATATCTTTAGAATAAGATTGCCAACAACTTGAGAAAGTTCTAAATTCTATATTCAGATACAGTTTCTGATAAATAATAGGTTCCAAATAAACATTTTCTGGCTTTAAATTAAATAGCAACACATTAAATTCCTTGTTAGCCATTGAGAACCTATCGTGTAATAGTTACTGCTGAAACTTGCCAGTCACTTAGCAGGAATGAAAGGATATGAGACACAAGGCAGCATAGTCTGAATGAAGAAGAGTCTTGAATGGAAGAACAGGCCAAAATGGGAGAAAAGTACATCAGAAAAGGTTACTGATACAACAGACAGGGATATACAGAAGAGTGAGTGGGGAATCACACAGAGAAGGATGGAGTCATGCTAATAAAACATGCAGTGTGCTTTTTCTACTTTACAATCTCCAAGGCATAACTGAGTGCCCTTCTTCACTTAAATGATAAAAGTCACAGTCAGTAACAGTGATTTACTATTCACTTACTTTTCTAGCTCACTGCCAACCACTAAGTTAAGATTTATCCAAAGTTCAGTGTGGATAAAGGCAAAGGCATCACTTTTAAGGTGGTACTACTTTAAGAATGGAAAGTGATACATCAATTGGTGGATCTTTGGTTGTAATCCAGCTGTCAAGTTACAGGTGCTGATGTGAGAAATAACTTATTGAAACTCTCTGTTATCTGGGCATCCTGGATCACAGGAAGAACAGAGGGGTTAGAATCCAGAGTAGATGAAGTACTTCACTGCAGTGCTCTTCTCTACTCATTGTTCCATGAGTACTGCATGCCACAACAATTAGTATAGTTTCAACATTAAGGATTTGTGATACATCTTTTTATGGATCCATGGGATGTTAGAATGCAAAGGGGCCCCTAGAGATTTTTATTTAGACAGATTGCTTAAACATGGGAAGACTGAGAATGCTGTATTTCTGATTACAGTTTCCCAATTTAATATTCCCATATTAACAGCAAGTTAGGGCCAACAAAATGAGCAGAAGCTCAGTTTTCAATATTTTCATCTCCACATTGCTTTCACTTTTATTTAAATTCACAGCATTGCACAACTTAATTTCATGTCCTACCCACCACGAGCCCATGATGTCACATAATTTGTTGTAACTGCATTCTAATCCTTTGAGACTTTTGAAAGCAATTCTGAAAACAATAACTGGACATCAAGAACAATGCAAACCCTTCATTTTGTAAAGATACTGGCAAACTTTCTCTGAACTTTCAGTCTGTCATTCATTAAAAGAAATACTTTATTTTAATATAAACAGAACTTTTTAAATATCACAACTGTATAACAATAATACAATATACTCCTTCATAAACAGAAAAGATCCCAATCACCAGAACTATTTATAAGCTTACCATTTGTTAGAGAATATTTTACAGGAAATCTCTATACTGGCCAGGACAATTAATCAGATGTGTGTTCTAGGATATGGCATACTTAGAGAAAAATGATCCTCATTTGACGAGTAAAATAGTTTTCTAGCTTCAGAGTGGTAATTCAAACATGAAGAAGTGGCGAAAAGTGAACCCTGCTTACAGGCTCCACAGACCTGCACATTTTTTATCTTCAGAGGATAATCTCAGTGCCAACCACTGTGTGACATAGAGATTATTCCAAAGATTAGGACTATTTATATGTAGTCTAGCAGTGAAGACTATATAGCTAGTCTATGTATATAGACTAGCAGTGAAGTCAAAAAAGTCAAAAAATTCTGCTGTTTTTCATATTTGATTTCTCTAATGCACTTGTTTCACTTTTACTTCTGCATACTGATTCTTTCTGCTTCTCTAGGGCATAAAAGAATCCAACAGAGGCTGCACATTACATCTCCTCAATACATTATATACCCTCCTATCCATAACCCCCTAGCCACTTTCCAGGGGAGAAAAATCTGACCGAGCCTCTTCAGTCCAGGCCAATAAACCATGGGCAGAAGTTTAGTCAATAGCATTGGACAACTTAGAACTGCAACTAAATTCAGGGGCTGAGCTGTTGTTCATCATAATTCTTGAAGACACTCCAAACATGTGTGTCTCATCCTAGAAATGGTTTCTTTCCAGAACTCGTGTTTACCCAAGCCCCATACCAGATATTAAATCACAACTTCTAGTGAATATTCTCACAATCGAGATTTTGAACAAAGAATTACAAGTGACTGTGAGGAATATCAATACCCTTTATTGAAAAGCATTTATAAAATATATTTATAAATCAAAAATAGGTTAAATCTAGAACTAGTTCTGCTTCCTATCTCAAACACTTGGAATATTGCAGGTGAAATAAGCCATGTCTCTCAGGCATACCTTGGTATAAATCTGTGAGCTGGAGTGATCCTTTAATTTGCATGAATCTCTGACTTGTATCAGTGAAGACATGGAATACATGAGCTGTAATACTAACCTAGTATGCATAAAAGCATATGTTATGCGTCAATAAAAAAAATTAGAATGTTTCTCTATTTACTACTAAAATATAAAGGCTAAAATGCTCTAGGATCCAATATAAGTCTCCTTGACACCATGTTCACCTTCTTTACTATTTTATTTGTGTTGTCTTCTCCGATCCATCTGGACAGGTGCTTCATGACATGGAAATGGTTAGTTTGGCTCTCTGAGGCATTTCTTTTTTTTTTTTTTTTAATTTTTTTTTTATTTTTTTATTTTTTTTTTTTTGACAGGCAGAGTGGACAGTGAGAGAGAGAGACAGAGAGAAAGGTCTTCCTTTGCCGTTGGTTCACCCTCCAATGGCCGCCGCGGCCGGCGCGCTGCGGCCAGCGCACCGCGCTGATCCGATGGCAGGAACCAGGAGCCAGGTGCTTTTCCTGGTCTCCCATGGGGTGCAGGGCCCAAGCACCTGGGCCATCCTCCACTGCACTCCCTGGCCACAGCGGAGGGCTGGCCTGGAAGAGGGGCAACCGGGACAGAATCCGGTGCCCCGACCGGGACTAGAACCCGGTGTGCCGGCGCCGCTAGGCGGAGGATTAGCCTATTGAGCCGCGGCGCCGGCCCTGAGGCATTTCTAAACAGCAAGGAACCAGTTACAAGGTTTTTCTTGGAAACATTCTTGTCCTTTCTTAATTATCATGCTAGTGGTTGCAATTTTCAAGTCATTCAGAGACAACTAACTATATTCTATGTATGCATCTCATCATTCCCCCTTTGTACCTGAGCATGGCACCATATGAATGAAACCAAAGCATTAAATTAACAAACAAAAATATATTAGTTTTTGTTTGATTATAAAAGAATATTTTTCCTTGTAATCAGAAAAAAATTGTCTGATAAGAAAGTCCATTTTATCACTCTTTTCCTTTACCATAATTCCTCGAGGGTATTTAAAAGGCATCCACTTTAAAAAGCATATTTAAGCAAATGTGCTTTTAAACATTTTTAGAGTATTCTTTGAAGATTAGAAAAGATATTATGCTTTCCAAGGTTGGTATAGAGCTACACAAGGTCATTACCAATTTGCTCAGAATGGCAAGCATTTAAAATGGCTGTACATAATAATAAACCAAGATCTTTCTGTAAATTATTTGGCAAAAGTATGTGGGTAGTTATTTTGCAATCTATTTCTAAATATAAAATAAGGATCACGTCTTACTCATGTTTGTTTTATTTGAATAGATTATTTTCACATGCTATTCCATTTTTTCCCATAAAAGATAGGCATATTCATTTATCTTGATGACACAGTCGACCTTGATGCTTGCTCCTGCCATGGAATTATTAGCAATGGTGAGAATTCATGTACTATTATTTACTTTAAAAATAAGACAGTAAAGACCCAGAAAACAGTGTTCAATATTGTTATGTTTATAATAATTAAATTTTGTTGTAAAATGTAATTGCCAAAATAAAAGTAAGTATTTCATAAAAGTCACATAAGTTACCCAACTTTGGGTTAAGTTCTATGAATACAACATCAAATTCAGGTTGGAAATCATTTTGAGATCATTTGTTAGTAGTAGGGAAAAGAACAGTTGTACCTATAGCAAGTATCCACTGGCTTCAATTAAATATGGAAGACTGTGATTCTGGGTTGCCAGCAAAGAAGTATTCATTCTATTATCTACTCATGTGCCTGAAATGCTTCATATTTAAAAAAAAAATAATTTTTGTATTGATCCTTGAATCCATCAAATATGACAATTTTAGGGTTGAAAATGAGGTTGAAAATTAAAATAGATTGAACAGAACCATTTCAGAGGTACAACTAAGGAAAGGCTGAAAAATCTGGCTTAATTTTCTTTCTCCCTCAAAAAAATTTTTGATGAAATTCCATAGCCACTATCTCTAGGTTTTTAAAAGAAATATCAGAAATAATTTTGTAAGGAGTTCCTTAATGTTTTTTTTAATCACTGCAGTTATTTGCATTATAAATTAGTTTAAAAAGCAGAATTTAATCCTTGCTAATTTTCTGTTTACATTTATTACTTAGTAAAGCAGAATGAAAATGGTAGCAGATGCCATTTATGAAATTGGCGCAGTTCTTATTAATCATTTATCCTTACAATAACCCTGTGAGCTACATGTTGTTAACCTGGCATTACAGAATAAAAACATGCAGAAATTGATTATTTTTTTCTGATTTATACAGGTTATAGTTATCACCTCTAGCATTCAAACAAAGGTTTATCAGGTTCCAAACTTTTGTTCTTTTTGCATAATCTAAGCCTCTCACCAGTAGTAAAATATCAATAAGATCAAGAATTAACTAGTGAAAGATTTTCTCTGTAGGGCACCATTAGGGATTGGGGGATATTGATCTTGTCCTGTGGTAACTGATTGGAATGGGCTTGTGCAGAGTGAATAAGAAAAAAAAAAGACATCAAGGGGTAGCTTTCTTTTGATTTTATGAGGGAGATGGGACATTAGGAAAAAAAAGGAAAAGTGCCTTTATATCCTGGTACAATTATTATAATGACTCATTCCTATAAATTCTTCACTTGCAGAAAGAAAATGACGACTTGCTTTTGCTAATTTAGAAGTTTCAAATAGTGCAATTCTGACTTTTAATGATATAAGGATCATTATTACTGCAGTTAATGTTTACTGAGTAGTCACTGTATATTCCACACTATATATATGTACATATATATATACATAAATATATATACACATAAATATATATATATCACTTTGGATGAATTATTTCATTAATTGTGAGAACAACTTTATACAGTACATGCTTGTATCATCCCTTAGGAATGAGCAAGCCAGTCATAAAGTGATCTTGTAGGAGTCTGGAAGCCACAAATCTGTTAAGCACAGCGGGGTTTCTAACCACAAGCAGTTCGACTCCAAATCCCTTGCTCTAAATTACTATGACACACTGCCTCCTTTTCTGCAGTCATGTGCACAGATGCAAAGAGAAAGGCTGTACAGAGACAGAGACAGGGATAAGAGTAATGGGAGTTATTCAAGCTGCTTTGTATTCACAAATACAGCTAGGGACTATTGTACGGTGTTAAAATATTTGTCCTCCTTGATAACTCTGTTTCCAGAAATCCAGTTTCAATCTGTTAGGTAACGAAAGATCACAAATGAATATTGATTTTGAAAATTATTTTGGATCTTTCAATACTATCGGAAAATTCCAAGTTCTTGGGTAAATAACCCATCTCTCCTTGCCCCCGTCTCTCTATTTCTCCTTCACCTGTTTATTTCTCCCTTTTTACCTTGTTTTATAGGCACATTCCTCTTTATAATTTTTGGAGAGTGTGATTTATTGCCAAAAGCAGAGAGCTTTAAGTTTGTATTTACAGATATTTGCAGATTCATTGAAATTCCTCTCTGTAGCCAAATGAGAATTTAGGTACAATTAAATGCTAGGAAGAGGCTGCTGCCTTATGAGTTTTGCATTGATATGTTAAAATGTTTAGGTCCGTTTTCATGATGATAATTAAAAATATATTTTAAAAATTAAGAAAGTTCAACTGCAATTAACAGTGGCTCAGAGCAGAAGGCAATGAAGGATTTCTTCGTTCTTCTTGTGTAAATGTTGAATAAATGTTGAATTCTCAGGGGAAATAACGAATATCCATTGATTTTACTAGTACAGTAATTAAATGCATTCCCTAAGGAAATATGCTGGAGTGTGTCAGGAAGCTGCCAATTGTCTATGCATCTTGGGGCCAGGTATGCGGTTTCCTGTTTGTGAGCCCTGGATTGCTGACTGTCCCAATAGTTGTAACCTGCAGGTGACAACCATACCTTCCTTGGCTGTGAAGTTTATCTACCTTTCCCTAAGCATCTCTTCTGGTACTTGAATATTTTATAATCATTGCAAAAGTCTGGAGAAACACACAAAATATAAAGTTTATTTGGGATTTTATTAGGGTGTAGCACAGAGCTCCTTACTGATATTAATGAATACAATTTAAATAAAATTAAAAATCTAATAATGTTAATTATGTTTCCATAACAAGTGTGTATTTATTCCTCTTTTTCTTTCCTTTGTTGCTTCTTGTCTCTAAAAATTTCCAGTTAAATCCATAATAATTGTTTCTGCACCATTTGAGCCCAGCGAGTGGCCTCTGGGGTATAATAAGCTGAAGTGCACTGCTTTCACAATTCCTCAGCTGCAACTTGAAGATGGAAACACATAAACAAGGCAGGGTGGGAAGATCCATTCCTTCCTCCATTGGTTTTATAATCTATTGTCTTCTACCCATGAATTTTCCCACTTCTCTGGAGTAGGCAGCAGTTTGACAGCAACTTGTATTTGACTTAACATTCAAGACTTCTTGGGTTCTAGTTTGAACTAGTGTCTCTTCCTTGATATCATGCCTCATGTTTAAACCATCTGTATTTTACAACATAGTAAACCTTTAATATAGACGTGATTGTCAAACGCTGCAGGAAGATGGAACTCTGAATTGCCTTGGCCAGCCCAGCTCTTTCTCCTAGCATTTGCAGTAATCAGGAAAACTGTTAAGTGTGTTGAGAATACAGGGTCTTGAGGTGGGAGGATCTTCCTAGAACAATTGAAGCTTTGTCTGTAGCCCTCTTAGAACAGGATATCTTGCAAGACTTTAGCTCAGTGAGTGGATCTTGGAATATAAAATTCCCAAAGTGACTGCTTCAGAGTGCCTCAGCCACTATGGAAGGATCACATAGCCAAAGAAGACACTATATGCCCTGGGCAGATTTTCTGAGCCATGGGAGACTAGCTCTGTTCTTTCTCGCTGTCTATCTATAAGTAATAAAGTTGCTTAGCAGGACTTGTTCTGTCCCACCACACTCATACTCTAGCAGCTGTTATTGTGCACAGCCTCTTGCCAGATCTAGGAACCTTAGCAGAAATTGACCAGATGTTTAGAGTCCTCCTCTGGGAGTTACAATGATGCAAGGTGTTGGGCAGATATTTGAAGTTCTCTTTTAGAGTGGAATTCTGCTTAACAAATGGCTATCATGGGTGATAGGCATTGTCAGTGCAGCAAGCTGTTTTCTTCATGGGTTTTTCAATTTTGAACCAGGTATGGATTGAGGAACCGGAAATCATGATAGTGAAATCAGTGCCATGAGAGAAGAATATGAGGAATCACATAATGAGACCAGATTCCTCCTTCTCTTTTTGGAGTGAATGATGGAATTTTTGAGGAAGTTTTGTGAAGGATAAAAAGTGTTTCATTTAAGCTTAGCCACTGTGGGCATTTGGGGAGTGACCCATTAAATGAGAGCTGTCTCTGTCTCTCTCTCCGTGTGTGTGCATGTGTGTGTGTGTGTTTCTTTCTTTCTAACTATCAAATGCAAGTTTTTATTTTATTTTCAAAATATTCATATATTTTAAAGTCAGAGTGACACAGAGAGAGGGAAAGACAGAGATACTCCATTTACTAGCTCACTCCCCAAATAGCCAAAATGTCCAAGGTTGGGCCAAGCCAAAGCCAAGAGCCTGGAACTCCATCTGGGTCTCCTATGTGGGTGGCAAGAACATGAGTAGCAAGCTGGATGAGAAGCAGAGATGCTGATTCTAGGGTCCCAAATGGCGGCTGCAACCACAATTCCAACCCCAAATACAAATTGTTGAAAAGTAACCTGGGAGAATTAGGGAGAATGATCATTGCATTTGAATATCACAATAGTATTTTTCAAGCAAGAATAACATTAATAGACAAAATTTTAAGGAGCATGAGTGTGTTAGCATAGATTCAAAGTATTTCTCTCAAGATATATATTCATTATCAATGAAAAATAGTCACTTTATATTTGAAAAATCCTAAACATAGTAGTCAAAGTTACTAATGAAGCATGTTAGCTTCATGAACACTTCTTGTGATGTACTGAAAAGAACACCTCTTTGCAGTAACAGTCTGTTTTAAACTTAAAAAATATTTATTTGAAAGGCAGAGTTACAGAGAGAGAGAGAGGGAGGGAGAGGGAGAGAGATCTTCCATCTCCTGGTTCACTCTCAAAATGGCTGCAATGGCCAGAGCTAAGCCAGGCCAAAGCCAGAAGTCTGGAACTCCATATGGGTTTCCCACATGTGTGACAGGGGTCCAAGAATTTGGATCATCTTCCACTGCTTTCCCAGGAGCATTAACAGGGAGCAGGGATTTTAATCACTTATATGGGACACCAGTGTCCCAGACAGCAGCTTAATCTGATGTACTGCAACACCAGTACCTCTTCTTGTCAAAAAAAAAAAAAAAAAAAAATACATAACCTCAATCTTATCATGACATATACCGAAGACCTAAATTGATGGAAATTACACAAAGGAATTGGCAAATACTCACCACCAATATTATCAAGTTAAAAGATGCAGGAAGACATCAGCTAAGGAAACAAGACCTTTAAATGCAATGTAAAAATCTAGACCAGATCCTCAAGAGAGAAGGGAGGAGAGGACAGGAGAGGGAAGGGGAGTGGAGGGGAGTGGAGCAGAGGGGAGGGGAGGGGAAAGGGAAGAGAAGACAAGGGAAGGGGAGGGGAGGGGAGGAGAGGGGGGGAGGGAAGGGAAGAGGAGGAGGAAGAGACAGAGGTAAAAACCAGTGAAAAGAACATTATGATTGTAGCTTCCCTAATAGTATCATTCCAAAGTTAATTTATAGTTTTAATGATTGTGTGGAGGTTGTGCAAGTTATTAACATTAGGAGGAGCTGAGTGAATAATTTACAACTGTAATGCTCAGATAAGTGGATCCCCAAAAAGTTATCAGTGACCGGATCACACCGAAATGCAAAAGCAAGGTTTACTTGGAAAGCACAAGCCGCGGCAGGGACCTCACCTGACCAGAGGACACAGAAAAGATCAGAGGAAGGCCTTGGTCTTTGTTTGGGAGCACTTCTAAAGGAAAAAATAACAAGGTTACATCATCAGGGGCTTACAGTATGGAGTTTTCGGTGATTGGATAAGGCTGCTCCGGGTTGCTCTTAGACAAACGGGGAGAAGGGGGGGGTCTCCGTTTGGCTTGGGCTCAGGAAGTTACCGCATTTGGTAACCTCTACTGAGCTGCCCTTGGTCTGCTGAGCTGTCCTTGGTAAGCTTGGATATCTCTGGAATGCCTGAACTCCGGTCTGCTATGGGAAACGGAGGCTGCTTTGTTTCAAAATAGAGTCACTTTGGCTCTTCAACAACTATTCTGAAAATCTTAAATAGTTTTTGTATACATGAATGAGCCAAAATCCATAGACAAGAGCACAAGGATACAATGAAAGATCTGTGAAGTTTGCCGTATTTGGATTAAAAATTTGAGCTGGAAAGTGGGAACAATGAATGCAGATGGCCAACCAGAGTCTAGATTATACAAAAATACACTATTCATTCAGAAATGAGGAAATGTTCAAGTGTTTCCAGAGAATCACCTTGCAAGATGTACATTTTTACCCTTGGAGAAATTTAGGTCACCGTTGGAAAGATCCAAGCATGACCAAGCAGAAACAAATCAGAAGAAAGGTCTTGTGAAACAATATTTTGAGAATGAAAATAGAATCGTTCGTAAGGGAATTTAGGAGGTGCAATAGAGAAGTTGATAAGAGAGAAAGATGAGTGCAGGATTCTAAGACTTCACCACATATTTCCACTAGAGAACATCGGGCATTTTGACATGAACTGAAAATAATTCTTTAATGATATGCTCTAAAGACTGCCAATCAATATCATCACATATTGCCTTCCTGTCTCAAGAAAAGATATTTATGTCCCCTCAGATACTCGTCTCTTTCTGATGGCTACGCCCTGTTTTTTAGGTGGGAACATGAGGTATGACTAACAGTGGCAAGAAGCACATTAGGGTGAGAACCATCTGCAACACAAAATCACACCTGAGCAGGAATACGGTTTAGTGTGTTTAAGAGTTTTGATCCTGTTACTAAACTGAGCTTCGATTCTGTTTCTTCTCTCTAGTGTACTAAGTTCCTCTTCTTCATATGTTTCATTTTCATATCCACAAAATAGTATTACTCACTGCAACACAGGTTTTAGTGTCTTTAGTGATAAACACATGTAAAGGCCTTAGATTAGTGCTTGAAGCATTGCAAACATTCAGTAAATGTTATTTATTAATATAGGGGTTGTTTTGATTGTTGCCTTTGTTCTGGTTATCACATTCCTTGTTTTAAAAGTGGCCAATATGCTTGCTGAGTAAGTTCTCTTTTCCTGATACTTTACATACGTCTTGAATCAATTTTTCTACGGGAACATTTAGGGGACAGTATTAGAGATCTTGGGTGATTATTTCATCACTATCACAGAATGCACAAGAATCACACATTACATTAATGACAGTTATATTAGTCATGTCAAGACATACTATAGAGCAGTTATAATCAAAACAATCCGGTACTAGCACAGAAATAAACATGTAGACCAATGGAACAGAATGAAAACCCCAGAAATTAATCCACACACCTACAATCAATTAATCTTCAACAAACAAGCTAAAATCAGTCCTTGGAGAAAGGACAGTCTCCTTAACAAATGGTATTGGAAAAATTAGATCTATGAATACAAAAGTAGGAAACAAGACCCCTACTTAAACGTTATACAAAAATCAACTCAAAATGGGTCAAGGATCTAAATCTATGACTTGATATCATAAAATTAAAACATCAGGGAAACTGCAAGACACTGGCATAGGCAAAGACTTCTGGGAAAAGACCTCAGAAGCACAGGCAATAAAATCAAAAACAGACAAATGGGATTCCATCAAGCTATGAAACTTCTGTACTAAAAAATGAACACTCAATAAAGTGAAGAGTCAACCAACAGAGTGGGAGAAAATATTTGCAAACTATGCAACTGAGAAGGATTAATATTGAGCCTCAATAGAGAGCTCAAGAAACTCAACAACAACAAAGCAAACAATGCAGCTAAGACATGGTCAGAAGACATGAACAGACATTTTTCAAAGGATGAAATTCAAACGGCCAAAAGAGACATGAAAAAATGCTCAGGATAATTAGCCATCAGGAAAAGGCAAATCAAAATCGCAATGAGTTTATAACTTGCCACAGTTAGAATGGTATCATGTAAACATAAAAAAAAATTCTGGTGAATGAGGGGAAGAAAGGTAACCTTGTACATTGTTTGTGGGAATGTAAGCTAGTACAATAATTAAGGAAGACAGTAGGAAGATTCCTCAGAAATCTGAAAATAAATCTATCATATGACCCAGCCATCCCACTCCTGGGAATTTACCCAAAGGAAAGGAAGTCAGCATAAGAAAGATTTATTTGTACCCGCCCCCCATTCTTATTGCAGCTCAATTCACAATAGCTAAGATAAGGAATAAACCCCAATGTCTACCAACTGATGACTCGATAAAGAAAATGTGGTACTTATATACCATGGGGTACTACTCATCCATAAAAAAGAATGAAATCCTGCTTTTACAACAAGATAGATGCAACTGGAAACCATTATGATAGTGAAATAAACCAGTCTCAAAATGATAAATATCATATATTTTCTCTGATATGTGCAGTTATTATAGAATAAAAAAAAGTGTATAGGAATGAAATGGGCATCTTGTGATATGATTGTCATTTTTAGCCCTTATTTATACCCCTGTGAAGCTATTATCTTTCTTTATTTTTAAAGATTTATTTTATTTATTTGAAAGACAGAGTTACAGAGAGAGGTAGAGACAGAGAGAGGTCTTCCATCCACTGGTTTACTCCCCAGATGGCCACAATGGCTGGAGCTGCACCGATCTGAAGCCAGGAGCCAGGAGTTTATCCTGAGTCTACCATGTGGGTGTAGGGACCCAAGGACTTAGGTCATTTTCTACTGCTAACCCAGGTTATAGCAGAGAGCTGGATTGGAAGAGGAGTAGCCAGGACTAGAAATGGTGCCCATATAGGATGCCAGTGTCTCAGGCCAGTACTTTAACCTACTGCGCTGCAGTACTGTCCCCAAAGCTATTGTCTTTCTACTTTTCACTTGTTGAATACTATGGTTAGTGGTGAATGAAGCTGTGATTATGGAGTAGATTAAAATTATATCATTGCAAAAATTAATGAAGAGAAAGGATGGAAGGAGGAGGGCTGGGGGAAGGAAAGAAAGAGGAGGGAAGTATGATTAAAATAGTATGAACCTATGATGTACATGATATCTGTTCTCTTTATATTAATAAAAATATAAAATTAAAAAACTATGGCTGGCATTTTTTCCTAACAGTACTTTTAAAAAATAATATATGAAATAATACATTCTACCAAACTTAAAACAACACAGATAGTAGGAAATGAAAGTCTATAAAAATTCAATTGTGGACAAATCTGGGTGACAGTTGAATAAGCAAGCTTAAGGTTTGGCAGAATAAATGGATTCAGAGAAATAGACTTGGAATGAATGATACATAGAAAAAGCACCATAGAAAATATAGAGTGAATGCTATTACTCTAG
This sequence comes from Oryctolagus cuniculus, assembly GCF_964237555.1. Taxonomy (NCBI): domain Eukaryota; kingdom Metazoa; phylum Chordata; class Mammalia; order Lagomorpha; family Leporidae; genus Oryctolagus; species Oryctolagus cuniculus. Next base: position 44,345,869 of record NC_091435.1, read on the forward strand.
GAGAGATGCATACAATAAGTAAAAATAAGGGCTTATAATAAAATATTTAAGACTTTACTAGTTGAACATGAAAATAATGATTCATAGAAAGGCATTTTAAAAGGTGAATTACAGCAAGATTCCTACATTTTAAAATAAATTTCAATTAGATATTCAATCAGGAATAAATTTAGGGAATGTAGTGGCAGTTTTTGCTCTATATTGATAGCTTCTTTTTGAAATTGCAGAGTCAATAAAATTTATGTAGTCATTGAACATTAATTTAAATAAATAGCTCAAAATCTTACTAACCTAGGAAGCATTTTTATTTCTCTCCCAAAATTTCACTATTTTGAGTTAGTAATTTTATCAGTCTACTTTTCACCTCCCTATAGTGTCTAAGAATATACTTAGGAACATATATATCATGTATAATTGGTTATTATATGTGTTACTATATAGATTAATAAGCAGGCACTGTTTTACACATAGAAGGTCATTTGTTTCAGTTTCCTCGACTTTAACTTCTTCAACTCAATATTAATATTTTGCTCAAGTGCTGTACAGTAGGATCTTGGCTCTTGGCAAGTATATATCATTTAACTTATATTTTAGATTTATTGAGCAAACATTTCATAATATCTTTTTCTTATCAAGCCTTCACTTTCTCACTTGGCATTATCAGGACAGATAGAGCCTGAAAAGTTTTATAAAGCAACCAATCAGATGAGTAAGACTCAAGGAGATCAGAAATCTGAAAAAAAAAAAAAAGTTTGGGATAAGACTATTACCACTTGATCTGGAGAATGTAAGTCTAAATTGAGTGCTGCAACATTGAGCTATAGGTAAGACAACCTATTTGATTATTCATGATATCAGAAGTTACAAAATTTTCTATTACTGGGAAAAAATGAACACTTTTTAAGGTTTAATAACAAAGCTTCTGAAATATAAAAAAATTCTAGGAGTTTTACTAAAGCTTATGGAAAGAAAACTCTAGACAAGGACTTTTTTTTTGTCTGCTGTCTAAAAAATACTAGAGCATAAAAAATAGTTTGCTGAAATATTACCAAATGTTATACTTAACAGTCTTTGAACAAAATTATTCAAAATGTTGATGGAAATTAACATAAGATTCATTGCTCACTATTTTATAGCACATAGTCAAACAACAGTCCCATGGTCTGACGTCAAATTTAATTATGCCACAAATTATATCACCAGTTGTAGTTTAGAAGCTATGGTTCTTGCCTTCCATAATCCCCATGGTGTTTTATTGGTTCGAGTTTCTTGATGTGCTTTATTCACTTGCGTCCTATAAATAAATGGTATCAGAGCCAGAACCATATCATTAAATCTCCATGGAGCACTGAGAGATCAAAGTTTAGACAGCCCTGATCTTATCAAATTTGCCAGCAACAGGAACTGCCACAGATTGTGCCCTCCGAGCCTTGCTCTCTAAGAGTTTCACACTGATATTTTTGAAAAGCAAATCTGATCATATCACACCTTATTTAAAATCTTGCAATTCTCCCTATAACCTTCAGAATAAAGTCTAAACTCTTAATCTGACCCAACTAGAAGATATTTAACAATTTGGCTCCTGCTTACCCATTTTCTCATCTTTCTCCCTCCAATTCTATCTTCCAGACATGCTGAAATACTTTTAGGTCACTGTACATACCATGTTATCCTCTTTTTGAAGTTTGGACTCTTGCATTTGATGTTTGCTTTGCCTGTATCATTTCACCCCCTCTCTTGCCTGGGGACATGCTATTTCCACATTACAGACCTTGTCAGCCCCTGTTAAAGCACCTGTTTGTAAGTCTGTACCCCATATTGGAAATCAGGAGCAATATCCTTTCAGAACTGGTGCAAACAGTGTCTGTCAAATATTTAGAAAGCTATCGAAAAACAGTTGTTGGATGAATTAATTAATGTGAATAAATTAGTGAAGTGATTGCCTTCTATGCATAAATCTAGACCATCTCAGCCCATGCCAGAAAGCCACTGATGGCATTACTATCTGCCCAACACTAAACTCTTGCTGACTGCTTCTTAAATGAGGTACATTATTATTCCACCCCTGGGATAAGTGAAATAAATAAAAGATTTCTTTATCTCACTATGAGAAGCCTCATACTCTAAGTTCAGCTCCACTTCTGACTTTCTGGAAATTTCAGGTCATGTTGTAGTGCAGATTCTATGCTTCACTCGTTACTTAGGTTTCTGCTTATTTCAATAGGGAAAGAAAAGTGGTTTTATTTCCTTAGAAAGCTATTACTTCAGATGAATTCTCAGGAAAACAAACTTCAAGAAGGAGAACTGCATGTAGGAAGTTTCATAAGGAGTGCTTTTGATAAATAATACCCGGAGGAATAAGATATAAGAGTGGATGGAGAGGATTAAATACAATGATGTTTTCACAGACATTTCAAATGACCTCCACATAGTTCTGAAGTTGCAATTATCTTTCATCAGGATCCCAAGTTGAGGATATGGTTCTGAGTCTGTGTCCCTTATTATCCAGCATGCTTTAAAACTTCCTATGATTAGGGTGCTGACTATAAGTAAGCAGCACTCTTCTTTTAAGGGCAATCCCTAGAAAACATATCAACAGCAAGGCATCTGCAGTTGACACTCCTAAGCAGAATCCTAGATTTATTTAGAGGGAGAAAAAAACACATGAAGGAAGTATACCTGACAGCCACAGGGTGGACTCTAGAAGACTTTGGGATGTACAGCCCACTTTCCCTTTGAAGAGTGAAACATTACCCTTCCAGGAGCTGTAAGCCACAGCATATTGGGCATAAACACTTTAGGTAGGGTGGGTAATTGTTTTATCCATGCTTTTAGCACAATATCAGCACCAACTAATGAATCTCTGTCAAGAGGCTGTATTCTATATCACTGCATTTGTTTCCTATTGCTACTGTAACAAATTCCAAAACAAAAAGGAGCAATACAAATTTATCATGATATATTTATAGAAGATCAAAGTCTGAAACTGATCTTGTTGAGCTGAAATCAAGGAGTATCCAGGAATGAATTACCTCTGGATTCTATACAGTAGCACTCGTTATTGTGGATGTGGATTTTTGAATTTTGTTTTGATCTTTGGTGTCTTCAGCTTCTAAAGGGTGTACCAAATCTTTGGCTTCCGGCCTCTCTTCTGTTTTCAAAATGAGCATGGTAAAAGGAATTCGTGTCACAGGGCATCACTGATATCACAGTGGCATCTCCTTTTCTAACTCCATTCTTCCTATCTACCCTTTCCAACATTAAGAACATTTATAATTACATTGGAACAATACATATAAATCAGGAAATTTTTTATATTAAAGTTTGGTAATTTTTAAAATTGTACTTTTATTTATTTGAAATACAAAGTGACTGAAGGAGGGGAAGATAGAAGACAGAGACAGTGAGAGAGAAAGAGATCTTTTACTTGCTGGTTCACTCCTCAAATGCCTGTAACAACCAAGGATGGGCCAGACTAAAGCCAGGAGACTGGAACTCCATCTTGGTCTCCCAAAAGGGTGACAGGGATCCAAGTCCCTGAGCCACCATCTGCTGTCTCCCAGGTGCATTAACAGGGAGCTGGATCAGAATCAGAGTAGCGAGGATTTAAAGCAGCACTTAGATATGTGAAATGCTGGCATCCAAAGCAGCAATTTAATCTGAAGCATCACAATGCCCACTACTGGCAACCTAAATTCTGCTTTCTATTGTAAAATAAAATATTGCAGAGATTGGTAAAAGGACATCTTTAAGGTATAAAGCAATATGCCAAATACAACTGTTAACATATATTTAAAAATAATAACATAAAATAAATTAAAATATACCTTTCTCTTTGCCCATCTTTAATCCAGTTCCTCAGATCAATATGTCTTTCTGGCTCCTACCAGTTACTTTTGGCTATCGCCTACACATTGTTTTTGTGTGTATTCTTTTTTCTTTCTTTGTAATCCTTGTCCTCCCCCAGTTGGGTTATGATGTGAGTGGACCAGAGTTGAAGAAAAATTATATGCAAAGAGACTGCATCATCTTCAAGTGAGGGTGAAGCAGGGGGTCACTTATGAAAGCCCACTGTTCAAAGGACATGGAAATGTAAGATTTTTAAATGCATCAATCCAGTTATTATCTTCCCAGGAAACTCCATTAGGGCCTTAACCTTAGCATAAGAATTGAGTTGCAAACTTCAAGCTTCTGAAACTCTTAGAATTAAATTATGAACCCCGTGCATAGCTGTTTTTGCCCTTCAGAGAGGAAAATAGCTTAATGCTGATTAGAAGGTCACCTGATTTTCACACTTAACCTAAACTGAGTATCAGTCATCTCTCGTCTTTATTTTCATTCCCCAGTGCATTGGTGATATCCAAGAAAAGTCAACTAATTCCAGAATCCAAGAAATACTTCTTTCTCTGAACTATCAAATGCCTAGAATATTGCATCATCCTGTGAGTTCTTTTGTACCATTATTCTATTGTACCTTGACAACAGTAAGTTTTTATGGTTTTGCTGCTACAGCATGCTAGGGGTTACCAGTACTCTTCCTGTACTGATTGTGGTTCTCATTGTCAGTCAGGCATGCAGTAACAGCATCTAAAACTCTCATATCAATATGTGCTTTCTTAGGTTATTTCTTGTATAAGCTGTCATAGAAGAATTCCTCCAATGAAACAGTCTCTGAGATATATAAATATGTGTGGGAAATTTATTGGGGAGTAATCCTAGGAACAATAACTCAAAAAAGTGAGGGCAACAGAATTAGCTAGAGAGAAAGAAGGTGAGTATTAACACTGTTGCAACAGAGGCCATTGGCAATTTCAAGGAAAGCTCTTTAGCCAGAATATTCCTTAAGAATAGTTCCAAATCAAGCAAGGGTTGAATTTTTATCCCTGTATTGATCAATCAGTCATTGGATGTCAGCTACCCGTAGGGAGGAAGAATAAACTTGGGTAAGCCCTCTATGTTCTTCTGAGGACAATTCTGCAAAAAGAACTCAACTAGGAACTATGAGCAGCCAACATTTCCTATGGCTTGGAGAAAGAATTCCCCAGCCCTGAGGACAGACTCAGCTCGGCTCACCACAGCAACCTGTATTATTTTTTATTTTTGTTTGAACCTCCTTTCCTGGATGTCCCTAGCTTCCTTACTTGCCAACATGTACTCCTAATATGCCTATTCTGATAACACTTCAGTTTGATATAGCTTTAAAATTTCATGCCACATTGTAATTAATGATTCTCTGTGTGTCATTCATTACATATTTAATTAAATATTGTGGATAGGAATCTTCTGAACTCTTGTAAAATATCCAATTAATGTTATACTATGGATCAAACAGACAATACTAATAGCTACTAGTCTTTGCCAGACACAGTAATCTGTGGAATGTCTACTATATAGCAGGCATCATTCTAGGCATTTGGATTACTTTCTTTTTTTTTTTTTTCTTTTTTTTTTTTTTTTTTTTGGACAGGCAGAGTGGACAGTGAGAGAGAGAGACAGAGAGAGAAAGGTCTTCCTTTGCCGTTGGTTCACCCTCCAATGGCCGCCGCTGCAGCCGGCGCACCGCGCTGATCCGATGGCAGGAGCCAGGATCCAGGTGCTTTTCCTGGTCTCCCATGGGGTGCAGGGCCCAAGCACCTGGGCCATCCTCCACTGCACTCCCTGGCCATAGCAGAGAGCTGGCCTGGAAGAGGGGCAACCGGGACAGAATCCGGCGCCCCGACCGGGACTAGAACCCGGTGTGCCGGCGCCGCAAGGTGGAGGATTAGCCTATTGAGCCACGGCGCCGGCTGCATTACTTTCTTAAAACATAGATACAGATTGTTGCCTTCTTGGGGTCCAAATAGAATGGATCTGATAACTAATAAAAATTGATAACATTTATAACATTTTTTTTAACTTTTATTTAATGCATATAAATTTCCAAAGTACGGTTTATGGATTACAATGGCTTCCCCCCCATAACGTCCCTCCCACCCACTACCCTCCCCTTTCCCACTCCCTCTCCCCTTCCATTCACATGAGGATTCATTTTCAATTCTCTTTATCTACAGAAGATCAATTTAGCATACATTAAGTAAAGATTTCAACAGTTTGCTCCCACACAGAAACATAAAGTGAAAAATAATAGATGATTTTTTAAATGATGATGAAATCAGATCAGACCTATTGTCATGTTTAATCCCAGTGAGAGTCAAGTTGGGAATTGATAATTTCTTCTTCTTCTTTTTTTTTTTTTTTTTACAGAAGATCAGTTTAGTATACATTAAGTAAAGATTTCGACAGTTTGCACCCCCATAGAAACACAAAGTGAAATATACTGTTTGAGTACTCGTTATAGCATTAAGTCTCAATGTACAGCACATTAAGGACAGAGATCCTACATGAGGAGTAAGTGCACAGTGACTCCTGTTGTTGACTTTACATTTTTAAAATTATACAACAACCTAGAAAATGATAAGTGTATTTTTTAAAAATTAAAAAATAAATGGAGATTGATGAAGCAGATTATAATTTTAAACATATGGTTGTTTTAAGTTACACATCAATAGAAATGTAGCCTTTAATCAAAGATTTGGAAGCGTTGAAGTTAACCATATCTATGTCTTGGGGAAGAGGTTCTTAGGCAGAGAAAAGACCTTATGCACAGGCCCTATGGCAAGAATATACCTGTTAGGTTATAGCAAGAATAAAAAGTCCAGAATGGTGGAAAAAGAATGAAAAATCAAGAGTAGTAAAAATGAGATAAAAAGCTAATTGGAACCATATCATATTGGACTTTATAGGCCATTATGATGTCTTGTCTATGAAGTCTGAATGAAATTGGATTTTATGACTGAACTTTAAGCAGAGAATCATATTATATGATAAGATTTTCCAAAATGATGTAACTCTTCCTTCAGAGATTATCCTGGGAAGAAGCAAGAGTGAAAACAGTGAGACCTGAAAAAAAGACAAAATTATACACCTGTTTCAAATGTCTACTAGGACCAGGCTGACGGCAGATGTGATCAGATTCTAGAAACACAAAATGTCCTGAATAAAGGGATATGTGCTGTGGTAAAATGAGCCGAGTTGAGACCTGAGTGACTAGAAGGACGAAGTTGAAAACAGCTGAGGTGGTTAAGATTACCTTGCAGATGGAGCAGGATTTAAGGTAACAGCATGCAAATCACATTAATTATGTTGCTTTTTGGATTTCCAGCAAACATCTCAGATATTGAGTAGGCAGCTAGGTATACACCTGTACTTTGTGAAAGTAGCTAGAGCTAAAGATAAAATCTGAGTCTTCAACATATAAATGCCATTTAACATTAAGAGACTGGATAAGATTACCAAAGGAGTGAGTGTAAATTTAGAATAATACTGGGAATCTATATCTGGAGAAGAACAATAATATGTGATGGGGAAGAAATTAGGAGCTAGCAAAGAAAGAAGTAGGCAAGAGTTAGGGAAAATTTTAAAAAAGAAGAAGCATGTAGGGTTCTGTAACCCAAAGAATAAAATTAACATAAGGGGAGTGATTACATGTGATGATGCTGGGTAATTGTATTGGAAAATTGGCTCATAGATTCAACAACATACCTTTCTAATAGACAACAAAAGAACACATATTTATAATACTATTTAAGAACTATTATATTTACTTTAAAAATATCAACTGAGTTTTATAACAGGTGTGTAGTGAGTTATAATGCTGGATTTTGCACATTACAAAGCACAATAATGTCACTGAAATATGTACAATTTAGTAGTTTTATGAAAAATATAATAATATTTCTGCATGGTAACATTGGGAGCCCGAGGTAGAGATTATCAGGGCTTGCCAGCTTTTTGTTATTTTATGACCTATACAATTTCCATTTTCTAGTGTTTCCAGTCCTCAGATTTATATACTTAGCAATTGGTTTTGCCGTATTCTGAAGTTAATTGTTCTATCAAGGATCAATATGTTGAATGAATGCAAAATGAATATTAGAAGCCACAAACATTAGGTATTTATAACAAAGATGATCAAACTTCACTTTTTTGCTCTAATTTGTAATTGGCATATTTGTCCTGATTTAGATGATATAATATTATGATTTGATACATGTATACAATGGATGTTAATCAAATCAGAAAAATTAACATTTCTATTTTCTCAAATATTATCTTTTCCATTTGTTGGAAAGTTTTAGACTTTAGTTATTTTCTTATAGACTATGGTTATCTTACTGTGTTACAGAACATTTCAATAACTGCCTCCCTCTAACCTTATTGTGAGATCTATTATCTATCCTGGCTTCATCTTCTCTCCCGTCCTAACTTCTGTCAAAGATTTGTTTGACACTAAACAGTAGGGTCCCATTTTCGTATCAAATGCATAAGTTGAGTGTGTAAAATGGATTACTCTCCTTATTAGAAAATACTTTAAAATATTATCTAGAGAAAAGGTTAATTTCAAGCCAAGCAGACTAATACTAGAGAATAAAAACAAACATTCCATTAAGAATTTTATGAAGCTTTAATATTGTATAATGAAAAATGAAATACTTTTATTGCCATAACATTTTCTATAATTATGTGTTTATCTTAGTTGTGCAAGTAGTAGCATGAAAATTTTAATTTATTTCATGCTAAACAAACATGGTATATTTTTTTACAAAAACAAATTCTTACTTTAGTCAGCTGTCCAAAGTTCCATAGCATTCTGTGTCCCCTTCAGCATTCTGAGTATGTTTCCTTCCATCTTCATGCTAGGTTACAAATGACAGCTGCCACTCTAGGCATATCCATATTTAAAGCAAGACGTGCTTGATGGAGGTAAGAAAGGGAAGGGAGTAAGTGGAACTGACAATTTTCTTTTACTTTCCTCCCTTTTTAGTACTTTAGACTTTTGCTTAAGTCTCATTGGCTAGAATTAAGCTTGCTGGACTATTTCTTGTTAAGAATGAAGCCAAGCAAATAGAAGTCAAATCCTCAGAGAAGAATTTGAGTGCTAGTACTTCATTTCTGAGCTGATTTCTAGAAATGGTGGCAGGGGACTGTGAAAGAGAAAGACCTTAAAAAATGGAAACTGACGCTGTGATCAGTTAAAGCCCAATCTTACTAGGGATCTATGGGGACAGTGTGAGGCACATGTCAAAGGGATCACACACACGCAAAAATGCTGCATTTATTCACCGCTGATTGAGAACGCGTCTCAGGAGCATTTCTCCATGGAGCAATGCCCATGCTCTGCACTTGGGAATTAGCACATTCGCAGGGTACAGAAAAGCTGCTGTCTCAGGAGATGACAGCGAGTAACCTGTAAAGGTGGTACTAATGATGGGATTGTCCCCTTGATAAAAACTATATATCTCTTAAATTTGGGAAGAAGAAAATATGGATGGATATTGAACAAAAATTTGATAAATTAAGGCATACTACATAAATGCTATCAGAGAATGCTGCCTGCAGTCAGTGGGAAGATGGTCAAAGCTTCCGAATCTGACTACCAGGTGGACTTGGGGTGCAGACAATGTCTGTGAAAAGGCCACTGCTTCACTCCAGGTGCATTCACACAGGATATTTTGATTTGAAAGATATTAAAACATTGTGTACAAATCTGGAGACAATTGTTTGCCTTTTTGGAATCAGTGAATAATGGCATAAGCTTTTAAAAATCTGAGTTCTTTTAGACCCAGAACCATTTCTAGAATTCAATTTGTGTTTATTAAATAGAATATCTAGAATGCTTACAGCCCAAAGATTGTCTATCACTTCAGCTATTTCCACAAATGTAGTGGTTGCAATTTAGCTGAGCATCAAGGAAAATAAGCAAGCATTTCACACAAACACTAAAATTCCATTCTGTTATAATTTTAGTATTGTTCTTATAAGTCTAGGAAAGAGTCTCTTGAGATAGCTACATCTCATTTAATGTATGTGCAACAGGTTTAGGGAAATTTGACTCTGAAATGTTTGAATGCAACTTTATAATTTCAAGAGTTTTAATATGTGATAGTATATTTGCCTTTCTAAATGAAGCTAGTTCATTGAAATGGCATCAATTTTGTGGAATGCATACTTAAATCTCCCTCAACTATCACTTTATTGTATTTGATTTGTATTGGATGCTATTAATCCTGCTGCGATATATTTCATTGTGCTTCAGTCCACTTCACTGAGGTAATCAATGAATGCTTGTAATGAAAGAAAAGAAATAACTGATATTTGCTTTTAACTTTCAGTTTTCCAATGGAAGAACATACAAAACATTTTTCCCATATAATATGCATTTGTAGAAGAGGTGAAGAACAGGCCGATATAACTAAAATCTGATTTTTGTCACATAGTGGAAATGCCAAGGACATACTTCTAACTTTATTCAAAAAACACACTTCAACATTGAGCAAAGGAAAAATATAAAGATAAATCCATTGAATCTGAAATTTTAAGTGCTAGACTATTCATTATTGTGGATTTTATATAGTAAGTGCTACCAAAGTAAAAAATTTCCCAAAAAATTAAACAAAAAAGAAAACTGCATTCAAGGACATTTCAAAAAGACAGAGAGGCCAGAACTCAGTATGAGTTAAATTCCATTGAAACAAAGTATTTGAAGTTTTTTGTTTTTTGTTTTTTTTTTTTTTTTTTTTACAGGCAGAGTTAGACAGTGAGAGAGAGAGACAGAGAGAAAGGTCTTCCTTCCATTGGTTCACCCCCCAAATAGCAGCTAAGGCTGGCGCGCTACAGCCGGCACACTGTGTCGATCTGAAGGGGCCAGGTGCTTCCCCCTGGTCTCCCATGTGGGTGCAGGGCCCAAGCCCTTGGGTCATCCTCCACTGCCTTCCCGGGCCACAGCAGAGAGCTGAACTGGAAGAGGAGCAACTGGGACAGAATCTGGTGCCCCGACCGGGACTAGAACCCAGGTTGCTGGCGCTGCAGGTGGAGGGTTAGCCTAGTGAGCGGTGGCAGCCTTGGTCTTTGAAGTTTTTAAGGTCCCAGGCCTGAGCAATAGGGATTGGAGGTCATAATGTAAACTAATTCACCTCAGTAAAAGAAAAAGTAAGTTTTCTCTCATGTTCTTGACAAGAAGTAGTTTTACAACTAGAAGCAAAAACCTAACAGACTTGGGCTTCCCCCTCTCAGAGAGAATGAAGATAGAGGCACTATCTTCCATGAAAATTACATTTCAAAGGGGTGGCTCCCAGGGTCTCAAGAAAGATAATTCTGGGTTATGAAACTGGCAAGAAATAGGGAGAACATTTACATCACAAAGAAGCAGAAAAAAAATTCAGCTGCAAGATTTCTACAGGAAATGCTCTGTAGAAAGGGAGGTCAATCCCAGTGGAAAGAATGCGGCCATCAAAGAAGGAGGTACCTTTCTCTGAAGGGAGGAGAGAACTTCTACTTTGACTATGACCCTGTTGGAATAAGATCGAAGTTGGCGAACTCAAAATGCTTCCATAGCCTAGGCAACTCATGACTAGAGCCTAGGGAGATTACTGATGCCATAAACAAGAGTGTCAAATTGTTAAGTCAACAACAGGAGTCACTGTGTACTTACTCCTCATGTGGGATCTGTCCTTAGTGTGTTGAAGTAATGCTATAACTAGTACTGAAACAGTATTTTACACTTTATGTTTCTGTGTAGGTGCAAGCTGATGAAATCTTTACTTAATACATACTGAATCGATCTTCTATATATAAAGATAACTGAAAATGAATCTTGATGTGAATGGAATGGGAGAGGGAGCGGGAGATGGGAGGGGTGTGAGTGGGAGGGAAATTATGGTGGGGGGAAGCCATTGTAATCCATAAACTGTACTTTGAAAATTTATATCTACTAAATAAAAAATCAATTAAAAAAAAGAAAGGGAGGTCAAGAGCCTAGAGGAAAGGAAAACGTCTGTCTACAGTTTGTTAGACTGAGGGAAATATTAAAGCTGGCTTGGTTAGTCTTTATAATAAAATTTAAGATTGTTGATAGAATCTTTTTTTATTATTATTATTTTTGACAGGCAGAGTGGACAGTGAGAGAGAGAGACAGAGAGAAAGGTCTTCCTTTTGCTGTTGGTTCACCCTCCAATGGCCGCCGCGGCCGGTGCGCTTCGGCCGGCACACCGTGCTGATCCAAAGCCAGGTGCTTCTCCTGGTCTCCCATGCAGGTGCAGGGCCAAGCACTTGGGCCATCCTCCACTGCACTCCCTGGCCACAGCAGAGAGCTGGCCTGGAAGAGGGGCAACCGGGACAGAATCCGGCGCCCCGACCAGGACTAGAACCCGGTGTGCCGGCGCCGCAAGGCAGAGGATTAGCCTAGTGAGCCGCTGTGCCGGCCGTTGATAGCATCTTGATTGCATTATCCATCTGGTATACTTAGAAAATGTGTAGGAAATGGAGCTTTATTCTTCAAATTACATCATCTCTGTCTCTCACTGTCTCTATCTGAACACTCATGTTCAGAGGAAAGCCATGAAAACGATAAGTGAGAAGGCAGCCATCTGCAGGCCAAAAGGGGAACCTTCCCCAGATATCAGTTCTGTTGGGACCTTGATCTGGGACTTCCAAACTCCAGAATTGTGAGAAAATGTATTTCTATTCTTTAAGCCAATAACAACAATCTTAAATCTGTTAAACTGATATATGGTTTACTTCTGAAACACAGCATTCAAATAATGAATATAAACATAAACTCAAAAGATTCTACATCTTCAAATTTTAAATAAAAGGAGCTTTTTTTTTTTTTTTGTATTTTCAGTAGAGGGGAAGAAAAAACAAACAAACAAAAAAACAAAACAACAATCATTTGGCCATATGAAATACAAGTCAATATGTGATGGAACAAGATGAGAAAATAAAGCATGATATTTGTCTACTGCTGAATATCTCCATTTCTCAAATATCATAATTGTATCAGGTTCTACCCTACCCTATAGAGCATTAAGCCATTAACCCATGGCATAAGACTGTTTTCATTTCTGTGTTGTGTATGTGTGTGTGTATGATGGAGAGCCTATGATATTTCATAAGTTCAGGTATTATTTCTTCTGCTTGATCTAGTCTGTTGTTGAGACTTTCAACTGTATTTTTATTTAGTTCTTTCTTAAAATATCAATCCCTTTGTTGAATTTCTCATTTATATTGTGTCATTATTTACTTCCTAATTTCACTTGACAATCTATTTTTCTTCCTGTAATTGTCCCTTTCTTTAATTGTTCCTTTCTTTATACAAATTTGGAAACTTTTTTTGCTATTATTTCACTGAATCAGCTTTCTAACCTATTCTCCTATGACATGTATGTTTGGTCATTTAACATTATCCCATAAATCTCAAACACTACTTTCCGTTTTTTAAATTTTTTCTTCTTTTTTTTTTGTCTGACTGATATATTTCCAAGGATATGTCTTATAACTTGGATATTCTTTCTTCTGCTTCACCAAGTCTGTTATTGATACTTTCCACTGTATTTTGTATTTGACAGATTGAATTCTTCATTTCTTTTTTTTTTATTTGACAAATAGAATTGGAAGGTGAGAGAGAGAGACAAAGAGAAAGATCTTCCTTCCATTGGTTCACCCCCCCAAATGTCCACTACTGCAGGAACTACACCAATCTGAAACCAGGAGCCAGGTGCTTCCCCCTGGGCTCCCATGCGGGTGCAGGGCCTAAGCACTTGGGCCATCCTCCACTGCCTTCCCGGGCCACAGCAGAGAGCTGGACTGGAAGAGGAGCAACTGGGACTAGAACCCGGTGACCATATGGGATGCTGGCACAGCAGGTGGAGGAGTAACCTAGTGAGCCATGGCACTGGCCCCTGAATTCTTCATTTCTAATATATCAGTTTGATTTCTTTTCAATATTTCAATCTCTTGATAAAATTTTTCATCTGTATCTTTGTCTCATGAAATTGTTTCTCTGTGTTTCTGAGTAGTTTTTTGATCATTGTTTTAAATTCATTTTCAAGCATTGCATCAAGCTCTTCATCTTCACATTCTAATGCTGAAGTGTTGTGTTCCTTTGGGAGAGTCATGTTGTCTTCCTTGTTCTTGCATGCTGTATTTCTGCATTTATTTTTCAGCATTTGTGGAAATACTTGCTGGCTTTCTTCTCTGATAGGTATTATTTTTTAACTATGCTTCCATGGCTTAGTGGATTATATGCTCCTTCAATGGATATCCAGAGGCGTGTGCTGGCTTGGGGCAAGGAAACCCTGGTCAGTTGTCAAGGGTCAGATGAGAATCCAGGTAAGACCTAAGTTGCATGTGGAAGATTTCCTCTATTGTCATCATGGGGGGAGGTTATGATCATGTCTGCTGGTATAAGCACAACCTCACCTCTTCTCTTTAAAGTTAATCAATGCCTGGGGGTAGCCCACAGTAAATACTACTCCCCACACACTCAGGTTCTTGAACCACACCAAGGACCTGTGAGGATCTGTGCAATTCTCCGTATGAGGTAAGAATCCTCTACAATGCCTCCCCTCCCCCAGAGGTCATGGAGCTCTGAGCATCTGATGCCAGACATTGATTGTCCAGAGATCCAGCTACACTCCATGACTAATCATACAGTAACAGTATTCCCACAGCCACAGCACACAAGACTCCCCCAGTCATGGTGTGCAAAAGATCCACTCCGCCCTGATAGCCTGTGTCATCTGTGGAGAGAGCAGGGAAGGGACAGTCCCAGAGGCTGCTGCCTGAGGATGCACTGCCTTGGCGCTTTGAGCCCCAGAGCCTCTGATATGTTAAAAAGATGGGATCACCTCACAGTCTTAAATGGGTGTCCAGCCCTCTATCAACCATCCTGGCCAGAATCAAAGTCAGTGTAGAGTGCAGATTTCTCCCTGTGCTAAAATCCCCCTGGCCACTCATGCAAGTGCCACAGTAGCCTCTACTGGTGTCAAGGTAGGCCTTCTTCCTGCTGGGTGTACAACACCCTCTTGGGGGGATGGAGGCAAAGGAACATGCTTTTCCTGCACTGGACTTGGTGGTTACCCTGCCCCCAACGAGGGCTGCAGCCCAGACAGTTCCACAAAGCTTTCCCTCAGGTCATATCAGCAACAGAACAGGCTGCACATCTACTGTCAGCTCATTCTCAGATCCTGGCATCTCCTCTAGCTTCCAGTTGGAGGAGTTGTGAGTGTTGCCCCTGCATGCCGTTATGTGTTCACACTTTCTGTTCTTCTCCACGGCATTTCTCTTCTTTCTGTAGAATTTCCACTGCGCAAACTTCTCTCCAATTCTCCCCTGCAGATGTGCTTTCTCTGCTGTCTTCTCCTGGTCAAAGCTAACATCAGGGTGTCTTTCCCCTATTCAGCAATCTTGGAATATCAGGGTATTTTAAAATTTTTTAAAAGATTTATGTATTTATTTGAAAATCAGAGTTACACACATACACACACACAACATCTTCCATCTACTTGTTCATTTCCCAGATGGCTGCCATGGCCTAGGCTGAGTCAAGCCAAAGCAAAGTTAGGAGCCAGCAGTGTCATCTGTATCTACCAGGTGGGTTACAGGGGCCCAACCCCTTGAGTCACCTTCTATTGATCTTTCCAGGCCATTAGTAGGGAGCTGGACCAGAAGTGGAGCAGCTGAGATCCAAATTGGCACCCTATGGGATCCCAGAGTCACAGGAAGCTCATATCCTGTCATAACACGGACCTTTTAAGGTTTTATTTATTTATTCAAAAAAGCCAAGTGACAGCGAAAGAGACAAGGAGAGACAGACAGACATATATCCACATAGAGTGAGAGACAGAGACAGAGAGAGAGAGAGAGAGAGAGAGATCTTTCATCTGCTTGCTCACTCCCCAAAAGCCTGCAACAGGGAGGACTAGGCCAGGAGTACCATCAGAATCTCCCATGTGGACAACATGAACCCACGTCCTTGGGCCACCATCTGCTGCCTCCCAGGTGTATTATGAAGAAGCTGGATTGAAAGTGGCTGTGGGACTCAGTCCTTCAGATATGAGATGCCTGTGTCCCAAGCAGCAACATAAGCAGCTGTGTCCCAATGGTCACCTTCAACTTTCACATTTACTACAAAACACTTAACTGACAGCCTATCATATTACATTTCATTTTGAAACTAGCATTTCTCCCCGGTTGCCCCTCCTTCAGGCCAGCTCTCTGCTGTGGCCCAGAAAGGCAGTGGAGGATGGCCCAAGTGCTTGGGCCCTGCACCCGCATGAGAGACCAGGAGAACCACCTGGTTCCTGGCTTCGGATTGGTGCAGTGCACCAGCCGTAGCGGCCATTTGTGGGCTGAATAAACGGAAGGAAGATCTTTCTCTCTCTCTCTCTCTCTCTCACTGTCTAACTTTGCCTGTCAAAAAAAAGAAAAGGAAAAAAAGAAAAGAAAAACGAAACTAGCATTGCTGCTTTTTCAAATGATCTTCCACCAAATTGTGAGAACTGTTTTAACTTAGCAGTCTTTGTTTATTTGCTTTGGTATATTCATCCATGAGTTTCCTTTGGATATAAGCAGCTCTCTTAAACAATGGAATTTTGTTGCAGAGCTAATGATTAGATCAGTTAATCCACTAAAAAACTGTAACACAAATAAACAATAACTATAGAAACTTCAGGTGGATAGGCATCGTTATTCACTATAGTATTACATGAAAAAAAAAAACTACTGAAATGAATTAACTCTAAACATTTTGTCCTAGCTTTGCATCATCCCACTCATATGTTCAGATCTAAGAAAGTTAGTACTATGGCTTCTCAAAATTTGTGGGCCCACTTCTTAATTAAAAACAAAACTGTTCATTTGCTATATACATTGACCATTTTAAAACCAAAGACTGTAATTGATTCAAGAATTTAGATGAGTCAGCTGTGGATATTCAAAAGCAGAAGAAAACAATGTCTACATAGAAATTAACTGTAAAAGAACATGCTTTAGTTTACTACTTTTTTCTTTTTTTCTTCATTTTTTTTAAAAAAAATTACTAACATTAAGGGAATGTATTTCATGCATTCCACAGGTACATTTACAAGAAGACAGTCACACTTTTCTCACTCCCTGTTCCCCCAACCCCCACCCTCCCTGCCCTCTCTTCAGTTTTTGCAAAGACATAGTATTAATCCATTCTGTAGTCACAGACTTAAATCTGCCACTAATAATAATATTAAACAAGCAAAAATTGGGAAAACCAAGTTCCACAGGCATATAAATAAGGGCTAAAAACTACAATAATATGATACACACTTTTTTGCATTCTATATTAAATGCCATATATCAGAAAAATATATGATCTTGTGTTTTTGAGACTGACTCATTTTGGTTAAGCATATAGTTTCCAGTTGCATCAATTTTGTTGCAAAAGACAGGATTTCATATTTTTTTCTATGGCCGAGTAGAATGCCATAGTGTATATATATCACATTTTCTTACACAGTCATCAGTTGGTGGGTTGATTCCATATCTTGGTTACTGTACCCATGTAATAAACATGGGTGTACAAATAACTCTTTCAAGTAAAGATGGCCAAGTATGTCATTTTATTATAGTAAGCCAAAGTATAGCACATTGCAAAATTATAATTTACTTCTATATTCTGATATACTATATTGAATATTTAGATATGATATGTAGATCTCGTTTAAAACATTTATTCAGTTTAAAAATATGCTATGCGAAGGATGGAATTTTCTTACTATCCATTTTTAAGGTGTAAAGTATAATTTATAACTCAGTGACTTTTAAACTTGCATATCCAGCTGGGCTTCCTTTCTTTGGTTCCAGACTTGTATATCTCAATGTTTTCTTTTGTGTTCACTTGTGTGTTACACAGAACTGTAAATTGAACATGAAGAAGCAAGTTCCATCAGTGTTTGTCTTACCCCATAACTCACTGAAAAAACTGTTCTGCTCCAAAAGTTCCAGCTGAATGAACAATTTCTCTATTAATCAAGGTAGGATTGGATCCACTGTCATAAGAAACAATGTGATATTTTAACCAATAAAGAAAAATGTTCAGTTTTTCACACTTCTCACCATGTAATGAGGATCTGGATAGCTTTTGGGAAGTTTTGTCACAGAGATTCCAGGATACATGTGGCCACAAAATCTTGCAGATAACAATATAGAATACATGGATTTCAACATTGAAGCAGAAGTAGAACAGAGGTAATACAAGGACAAAAACCACTAAAGCAAAAAAATAAAGAAGAAACCAACAAGTATCTCCATAAATGTTGAATAACAAACACACCAATTCAAGAAACAAAAATAAGGAAGATATCATTACCCCACACAAAAAAAAAAAAACATAGCACATCAATACTAGATTGTGAAAGTGATGAAATTGAAGAAATGACATAAATGGAACTCAAAAAATTGATCATAAGATCACATAGAAGTAATCAGAAACAAATGCACTAACTAATGAATTCCATACATGAAATGAAAGAAAATTGCTCCCACAATATTGAGCTCTTAAAGAGAAATCAAAATGAAATCTTAGAAATGAAGAATTCAATAGAAAAAATTAAAAATGCAGTGGAAAGCTGTGACAACAGAATCAGTGAAGCAGAAAAAAGAATATCGGACTTAGAAGACAAAGCACAGGAAATTATATAGTCAGACCAAACACAAGAAGAAGTAATTAGAAAACTAAAAAATATTGTTGGTAATCCAAAGGATACAGGCAAATGACGCAGCATTTGGGTTCTAGGAGTTCCTGAAGGTGTTGAAAGAGAGAAACGATTAGAAGGAGTTTTTAGTGAAATAATAATAGAAAATTTCCTAATTTGGAGAAAGAAAGGGACAGCCAACTACAGGAAGCACATAGAATCTATAATATACATGATCAGAAAAGATCTTCACCACAACACATTGTAATAAAACTCACCACAGTAAAACATAAAAAAAGATTCTAAAATGTGCATGAGAGAAATGCCTGATTACTTTCAAAGGATCTCCAATTAGACTCACAGCAGACTTATCAGAAACCTTACCAGCTAGCAGAGAATGGCAAGATATATTTCAAATATTAAGAGAAAAGAACTGTCAACCCAGAATAATATACATGGCAAAGCTCTCATTTGTGAACTAAGATGAAATAAATACCTCCATGACAAACAGAATTTGAAATAATTTGTCATCACTCATCCAGCCCTGCAAAAGATATTTAAGGATGTGCTGCCCACAGAAACACAGAAACATGGTCATTACTACAAAAGAAGGTAAAGTTAGAAAATTGACTGAGATCCCAGTGGAAAGAACGGGTCATCAAAGGAGGTACCTTTCTCTGAAGGGAGGAGAGAACTTCCACTTTGACCATGGCCTTGTCTAAATATGATCAGAGTTGGTGAACTCAGGGGGCTTCCATAGCCTTGGCAGCTCATGACAAGAGCCTAGGGTGATTACTGAGGCCATAAACAAGAGTGTCAATTTGTTAAGCCAACAACAGGAGTCACTGTGCACTTACTCCTCATGTAGGATCTCTGTCCTTGATGTGCTGTACATTGAGATTTAATGCTATAACTAGTACTCAAACAGTATTTTTCACTTTATGTTTCTGTGTGGGAGCAAACTGTTGAAATCTTTACTTAATGTATGTTAAACTGATCTTCTGCATATAAAGAGAATTGAAAATGAATCTTGATGTGAATGAAAGGGGAGAGGGAGTGAGAAAGGGGAGGTGGGTGGGAGGGATGTTATGGGGGGGAAGCCATTGTAATCCATAAGCTGTACTTTGGAAACTTATATTCATTAAATAAAAGTTAAAAATAAAAAAAAGAAATGAAAGAAAAGTACAAAGGAAATCCAAAGTAAAAAATATGAATATTTATAGAAAAATTGCTAGGCCAAATTATTTATCAATGGTCACCTTGAATATAAATGGCCTCAACTGTCCAGTTAAAAGACACAGACTGGCTGAATGGATTAAAAAACAAAACCCATCTATTTGCTTCCTGCATGAAACACATCTCTCCAAGAAAAATGACGCAGACTAAAAGTTAAAGGATGGAAAAGATATTCCATGCTAACAGAAACCAAAAAAGAGCTGGTGTACCATCATAATATCAGACATAATAGACTTTAAAACAAAAACTGTTAACAGAGACAAAGAAGAGCACTATGTGACAATTACGGGATCAATTCAACAGGAGTATATAATTGTTATCAACATATATGCACCTAATTACAGGGCACCCAGCTATTTTAAAGAAATGTTAAGGCATATAAAGGGAGACATAGACTCCGGTACCATAGTCATGGGGGATTTCAATACCCCTCTCTCAGAAATGGACAGATCAATCAGACAGAAAATCAGCATGGAAACAGCACAGTTAACTGACACTACAGACCAAATGGACTTAACACATATCCATAGAACTTTTCATACTACAGTTGCAAAATACACATTCTTCTCACCAGTGCATGGGACTTTCTCTAGGACTGACCACATGCTAGGCCATAAAGCAAATCACAGAAAATTCAAAAAATTTGAAATCACACCACACATCTTCTCAGATCACAATGCAATGAAGCTGAAAATCAACAACTCAGGAATCTCTAGAACATATGCAAACACTTGGAGACTGAACAACATGCTCCTGAATGAACAGTGGGTCATAGAAGAAATCAAAATAGAAATATAAAATTCATGGAAACAAATCAAGTTTACAATACAACGTACAAAAACTTATGGGATATAGCAAAAGCAGTGCTAAGAGGAAAATTTATATTAAATTTTTTTAACTTTTATTTAATGAATATAAATTTCCAGAGTACAGCTTATGGATTACAATGGCTTCCCCCCTATAACGTCCCTCTCACCCGCAACCCTCCCCTTTCCCACTCCCTCTCCCCTTCCATTCACATCCAGATACATTTTCGATTCTCTTTATATACAGAAGATCAGTTTAGCATACATTAAGTAAAGATTTCAACAGTTTTCTCCCACACAGAAACATAAAGTGGAAAATACTGTTTGAGTACTAGTTATAGCATTAAATCTCAATGCACAGCACACTAAGGACAGAGATCCTACATGAGGAGTAAGTGCACAGAACTTAACAAATTGACACTCTTGTTTATGGCCTCAGTAATCACCCTAGGCTCTTGTCATGAGCTGCCAAGGCTATGGAAGCCCCCTGAGTTCACTGACTCTGATCATATTTAGACAAGGCCATGGTCAAAGTGGAAGTACTCTCCTCCCTTCAGAGAAAGGTACCTCCTTTGATGACCTGTTCTTTCCACTGTGATCTCACTAGCAGAGATCTTTCATTTAGGTTTTTCTTTTCCCCCAGAGTGTCTTGGCTTTCCATGCCTGAAATACTCTCATGGGCTTTTCAGCCGGATCCGCATGCCTTAAGGGCTGATTCTGAGGCCAGAGTGCTATTTAGGACATCTGCCATTCTATGAGTCTGCTGTGTATCTCGCATCCTATGTTGGATCGTTCTCTCCCTTTTTTATTCTATCAGCTAGTATTTGCAGACACTAGTCTTGTTTATGTGATCCCTTTGGTTCTTAGTCCTATCATTATGATCAATTGTGAACAGAAATTGATCACTGGGACTAGTGAGATGGCATTGGTACATGCCACCTTGATGGGAATGAATTGGAATCCCCTGGTATGTTTCTAACTACCGTTTGAGGTAAGTCAGCTTGAGCATGTCCCGAAATGCACATCTCTTCCCTCTCTTACTCCCACAATTATATTTAACAGCGATCACTTTTCAGTTAAGTTTCAGCACTTAAGAGTAATTTGTATTGATTACAGTATTCAATGAAAAGTATTAAGTAGAACAAACAAAAAAATACTAAGAGAGATAACATTTTAAGTTGTTCATCAACAGAAAATTTATATTAATTTGTACGTACATCAAGAAATTGAAAAGTCACCAAATAAATGAGTTATCTCTGCACCTCAAAGATCTAGAAAAATAATAGCAAGCATGACCAAAAACTAATAAGAGAAGAGAAGTAATTAAAATTAGAGAAGTAATCAGAAAAATTGAAACAAAAAAAAAAATAAACGTTTAGCAAAATGAAGAGCTGGTTTGTTGAAAAACTTAACAAAATTGACAGACCATTGGCCCATCTAACCAAAAAAAAATGAGAAGACTTAAATCTATAAAATTGGAGATGAAAAAGGAAATGTAACAACAGATACCAAAGAAATAAAAAGAATCATCAAAAATTGCTGAAAGGAACTGTATGCCAAAAAGCTGGGAAAAATAGAATGGATAGATTCCTGGACACAAATAACCTATCTAAATTTGCCATTAAGATATAGAAAACATAAACAGACCAATAACCATGATAGCAATTGAATCAGTAATAAAGACTCTCCCAACAAAGGAAAGCTCAGGACCGGATTGCTTCACTGCTGAATTCTACCCATATTGAAAGAACTAATTCCAATTATTTCCAAGTTATCAAAATAAATGAAAGGAAGGGAATCCTATAGCATTCTATGAAAGCAGCATCACCTTAATTCTTAAACCGAGAAAACACACACTAGAGAAAAGAAACTATCGACCAATTTCTCTGATGATCCTAGATGCAAAAATCCTCAACAAAATTCAAGCCAAATAAGTCCAACAAATGATCAGAGAGATCACTCACCCTTACCAAGTGGGATTTATCCCTTCTATGCAGAGGTGGTTCAACATTTGCAAATCAATGTGATACATTACATTAACAAATTGAAGAGCAAAAACCATATGATTACCTCAATAGATGCAAACAAAGCAGTTGCTAAATACAACAAACTTACATGATATTCTAAGTAAATTTGGTATAGAAGGAACATTCTTCAACACAATCAAGACAATTTATGACAAGCTCATCGCTAGCATCATATAGAATGGAGAAAAGTTGGAAGCAAGCCAACTGAGATCTTCAATCAGAAAAGAATGTTTCTCTCGCCATTGGTATTCAATATAGTCCTGGAAGTTTTACCAGAGCCATTTAGCTAGAGAAAGAAATCAAAGGGATTTAAATTGGGAAAGTGGAAGTAAAGAAAAAACCTATTTGCAGATGACGTGATTCTATAGATAGGGAATTCAAAAGACTCCACCAAGGGACTACTGGAACTCATAGAAGAGTTTGGTAAAGTAGCAGGCTATAAAATAAGTACACAAAAATCAAACAGCCTTTGCATACACAGGCAATGCCATGGCTGAGAAAGAACTTCTAACATCAATCTCACTCACAATAGCTGCAAAAAAATTAAATACTTGGAATAAATTTAACCAAGGATGTCAAAAAAATTTCTATGATGAGAATTACAAAACATTAAAGAAAGAAATAGAATAAGAAACAAAAAATGGAAAAATCTTCCATGTTCATGCATTGGAAGAGTCAATATCATCAAAATGCCCATTATTCCGAAAACAATTTACAATTTCAATGTGACACCAATGAAAATACCAAAGATATTTTTTTCAGATCTAGAAAAAAATATTGCTGAAATTTATATGGAAACACAGGAGACCTCAAATAGGTAAAGCAATTTTATACAACAAAAGCAAAGCCACAGGCATAACAATATCAGACTTTGAGACATACTACAAGGCAGTTATAATCAAAACAACCTAGTGGTACAAAAACAGATGAATAGACCACAGTAACATAATAGAAATGCCAGAAATCAATCCAGGTATCTACAACCAACTTATATTTGACAAAGGAGGTAATACCAATCCCTGGAGCAAGGACAGT
Organism: Oryctolagus cuniculus; assembly: GCF_964237555.1. Lineage (NCBI taxonomy): Eukaryota > Metazoa > Chordata > Mammalia > Lagomorpha > Leporidae > Oryctolagus > Oryctolagus cuniculus. The sequence continues at coordinate 44,369,518 of NC_091435.1, forward strand.
CTCTTCAACAAAATGGTGCTGGGAAAACTGGATTTCCATATGTAAGAATATGAAGCAGGACCACTACCTTGACCTTACATAAAAATCCATTAAAATGGATTAAAGACCTAAATCTATGACCTGATACCATCCAATTATTAGAGAACATTGAGAGAACCTGCAAGACACTGGCACAAGCAAAGAGTTCTTGGAGAAGACCCCTGAGGCAGAGGCAATGAAAGCCAAAATTCACAAGTGGGATTATACGAACTTGAAAAGCTTCTGTACTGTAAATGAAACACTCAGGAAAGTGAAAAAGCAACTGATAGAATGGGAGAAAGTATTTGCAGACTTTGCAACTGATAAGTAATTAATAGCCAGAATATATAAAGAAATCAAGAAAATCCACAATAACAAAACAAACAACCCAGTTAAGAGATGCACAAAAGACTTAAACAGACATTTTTCTTTCTTTCTTTCTTTTTTTTTTTTTTTTTTTTGACAGGCAGAGTGGACAGTGAGAGAGAGAGACAGAGAGAAAGGTCTTCCTTTGCCGTTGGTTCACCCTCCAATGGCCGCCGCGGCTGGCGCACTGCGGCCGGCGCATTGTGCTGATCCGATGGCAGGAGCCAGGTGCTTCTCCTGGTCTCCCATGGGGTACAGGGCCCAAGGACTTGGGCCATCCTCCACTGCACTCCCGGGCCACAGCAGAGAGCTGGCCTGGAAGAGGGGCAACCGAGACAGAATCCAAGGCCCCGACCGGGACTAGAACCTAGTGTGCCGGCGCCACAAGGCAGATGATTAGCTTAGTGAGCCGCAGCGCCGGGCTAAACAGACATTTTTCAAAAGAGGAAATCCAAATGGCCAACAGACACATGAAAAAATGCTCAGGATCACTAACCATCAGGGAAATGCAAATCAAAACCACAATGAGGTTTCACCTGTCACTAGTTAGAAAGCTTTCAAGCATAAATCAACAAACAACAATTGCTGACAAGGATGTAGGTAAAAAGGTACCTACACAGATATACATGGACAGTCGGAATGTAAACTAGTAAAATCACTATGGAAGACAGTATGGAGATACCTCAGAAATCTGAATATGAACCTAACATATGATCCAGCCCTTCTACTCCTGGAAATTTACCCAAGGGAAATGAAATAAGCAAATAAGTTATTTGCACCCCCTCCATGTTTATTGCAGCTCAATTCACAATAGCTAAGACATGGAATCAACCTAAATACCTTTTAACTGAAGATTGGATAAAGAAATTATGGGATATGTACACTATAAAGTACTACACAGTGGTAAATAGAAATGAAATCTGGTCATTTGCAACAAAATGGCAGAATCTGGAAAACATCATACTTAATGAAATAAGCTAGTCCCAAAGGGACAAATAGCATATGTTCTTCCTGACCTGTGATAACTAATAGAGCACCTAAAAGGCAACCTATAGAGGTGAAATTGACACTTTGAGAAGCAGTGACTTGAACAGCCCTTGTCTTGACTGTCGAGGAACAAGTTTTTTTTTTCTCTTCTTCATACTATTTGTTGAATTCCTTACTTAACATGGAGTCAATTATATGTATATAAATTCAATTGAAAATAGATCTCAGTAAAAATTAAAAGTGGAAATAATGAAAAAGAAACAAAAAAAGAAGAGGTAGAACAATCTGTGGACTATGTGAAATGCTGGGCTAGAAGTGGCTGTTATCATCACTACCCATGTAATTGGCTATACAAGTCACTCACATAGTACATGACCTTACTGCAAGGGATGTGTTGAATGTATTTATGTATCCCCAGAAAGAATATGATGAAATGAACAAAATCTGCCTAAATAATTCCTTCATTTACGTAGCTGCCTATTTGAAATCAAGAAAATGCTATTAACTTTTCTTTCTTCCTAATACCAATTTGTAAACAATCACTTAGATCTCTTCATAAATGACAACTGCCTATTAGATCTACTCAACTGTTTTCATTGTCACTGTATTTATTTCATTCAATCTTTTGTCATTCTTCTTCTAGTTTGTTGCAACAGAATAACTTATTTTCTTCTCCAATACCAGGAAGATTTTCCAAATTTTCCAAATGCAATTAAAAAACACTTCTTTAAAATTATGTAAAGGCATCCAAGATTTATCAGGCCACCATTAAAACTTCTGAGCATTTATTCTAAGCATAAATACTACTTCTTTTTTAATTTATTTTTTTTAAGATTTTATTTATTTATTGAGAGGTAGAGTTCCGAACAGTGAGAGGGAGAGACAGAGAGAAAGGTCTTCCATCCGCTGGTTCCCTCCCCAAATGCCCACAATGGCTGAACTGAGACTAAAGCCAGGAGTCAGGAGTTTCTTCCAGGTCTCCCATGTGGGTGCAGGGGCCCAAGGAGTTGGACCATCTTCCACTATTTTCTCAGGCCACAGGAGAGAGCTATATTGGAAGAGGAGCAGCCGGGACTAGAACCGGTGCCCATATGGGATGCCAACACCACAGGCGGAGAATTAACCTACTGTGCCATAGTGCAGGCCTTAATAAATTCTACTTCTAAGCATAAATTCTACTTCAGTACTCAATCTCTCCACCTCTTCCTCATTAGATATTTAGATTCTGCAATGAGATAAGGCTTTCTTTCCCCTTAAATCTGACATGTCTACTCTTATGCATGGATTACCCTTCAATGATTCTCCAAATGCTACTAATATTTTTAATTCATTTTTTATTTTTTGGAAAGACAGAGTTACAGAGAGTGGAGAAGGGACACAGAGAGAGAAAGATCTTCCATCCACTGGTTCACTCTCCAAATGACCAAAATGATAAGCAAGGGCTGGGCCATGCTGAAGCCAGGAGCCCAGAACTTTTTTCAGGTCTCCCACCTGGGTGCAGGGGCCCAAGCACTTGTGTCATCTTCTACTACTTTCTCACGTAAACCAGCAGAGAGCTTGATCAGAAATGGGACAGCCAGATCTGAGATCAGTGCTCACATGGATTGCTGATGTCCCTGGCAGAGATTTAATCTGCTATATTACAATGCCACCCTCCTTTTTTAAAAAAAAGTTTTATTTATTTATTTATTATTCTATTTATTTATTTGAAAATGAAAGTGGAAGAGACAGAGAATGAGATCTTCCATGTGCTACTCACTCCCCGAGGGCCACACTAGCTGGGGCTGAGCCAACCCGAAGCAGGAGGTAGGAGCTTGTTCAGAGCCTCCCATGTGAGGGGCAGTGGCATATTCCATTGCTTTCCCAGGTCATACTGTGGGGCATCCAGGATACAAACCTATGCCATTAGAAGCAGCTTTGCCTGCTATGCCTCAAGGCTAGCTCTCAAATTCTTTTAGGAATTAGTATCATGTATTCCAATACATCTCTCAATCTGGGTTCTGCATTTGATCCTCTTCTTTATTTTCTCCCATAAGACTTTGTTGGTCTTTTTCACAATATTCATTATATTTTATCTTTATCATCTCTATTATGTCTCCTAGAGAGTATTTTAAAGCAGACATTATGTACTTTTCATCTTTGCATTCCTAATATCCTTAATACTTAGTGGGATTACAGTAAACATTTGTTGAGTAATAAATGTTTTGAAGCCATACTATTTTTAGTTCAAAGCAGTCTAGCTGTCTTTATGAGCTTATTTCATTATGTTTGGCTTAAAAAACAAAACAAAACAAAACAAATTTATTTTTAAATACACTAAATAAAAATTATACTATTGAATATGATTTAGGCTTTATATAGAGGCTGCTGTTGTGGCAAAGTACAGCTGCAGCCTGCCCCAAGGACGTTCCTTTTCTGAGTGCCTGGCAAAATCTTAGCAACTATTCCAATCCAGTTCTCTGCTAATGTGCCTGGGATGGTATAGAATATAGCCCAAGTACTTGGTCCCCTACCACACACATTGGAGACTTGGATGGAGTTCCAGGCTCCTGGCTTCAGGCTTTTCCAAATTTTGCATTGCAGCCATTTAGGGAGTGAACCAGCAGGTGAAAGATCTCTTTCTCCCTGTCTCTCCCTTCCTGTCTGTCACTTTGCCTTTCAAGAAAATTAAAATAAATTTTTTGTTAAAGATTTATTTCATTATTTGAAAGACTGAGTTACAGGGAGAGAGAGAGAGGGACAGAGAGAGAAAGAATGAGGGAGAGGGAAAGAATGAGGGAGCGAGAAGGAGGGGGGGGGGAGAGAGAGAGAGAGAACTTTCATCTACTGATTAACTTCCCAAATGGTTACAACTTCTAGAGCTGGGCTGATCTGAAGCCAAGAATCAGGATCTTTTTTTCTGGGTCTCCCACACAGGTTCAGGGGTACAAGCACTTGGACCATCTTCCACTGCTTTTCCAGCTACCTTGGCAGGGAGCAGGATTGAAAGTAGAGCAGCCAGGACTCAAACTGGTGCCCATATTGGATGCTGGCTTTAAAGGCAATGTCTTCACCTGCTACACCACAGCACCGGCCCCAGAAATAAATATTTAAAAAAAATTAAATAATAAAATTTACATTCTCTTTCAAAGATGCTAAAATATTTCTCTCCTTTATATTGACAGACCTGAAAATCTTTGCAATACACAATTGTAGTGGCTATTTAAAACCTTTTGCTGCTTTCAACTCTAAATTGCCATTTGAAGTATGTGCCAGGTTTGTAGCTAGCATTTTATTCCTTATTTCATGAAACACAAAGTTAAAGCCTTTGCATATTAAATTGCAAGTTGGACTAACTATTTTTTAAATTTAGTATGTTAAAGCATTTGCATTTTATGTGGTCAACAAAGATTTCTGAAGGTGATCCAGGACACATGTCTAATGCAGAACTGATCTTGTTATAGGTGTGAGATTATCCTACTTTAAAACCCAAATCCTGCCATTAAATCACCAACAAAGCTTTCATTTCAAATATAGCCTTTAAATGCATAACACAACAGAAGGACAATTAAAGATAGTCATAGTCTATTATCATTGCCATTGGTTCTGCTAATGAGTTCTGTGACTTGTTTCAGAATCAAAATGCTACTCCTGAGAAAGCTTATCAACCTAAGTAAGTGAGTCTTTATCACTTTGCCCTTAAATAGCTCCTGTTCTGCGCCTTTGAGTTTGGGGAGCAGTGCTGAAAGAAACTCTTTATAAAAGAGCTATTAGTCTTGTGCAGTCTAGGATTTGACAGCTCATGAGGTTACACAGACCATTACATTACCAACATCATTTCCAATTCCTTCGGCATCTCCTCCAGCACCTCTGGAGAAATACCTCAGCTGGTTTCCTTTCCTTTTCTTTCTTTCTCTCTCCTTCTCTTTTCTTTCTCTCTTTTTCCTCACTCCCTCCCTCTCTTCCTTCATTCCTTCCTTTCTCTCCTCTCCTTCCCTCCCTCTGTCCTTCCTTCCTTCCTTCCTTCCTTCCTTCCTTCCTTCCTTCCTTCCTTCTCTCTCTCCCTCTCTCTCTGTTACTAAACTACATTATACATTTGAATGAAAACCCATGCACTTTGTTTGGAATAGTTCATCCTAAGTGTCTAGGGTTATTTACATTGTTAATGTTTTAAGTGGGGAAAAAAGACAATGAAAATAGAAAACCAGAAATTTTTAAATTTGCTTCTGCAAAGGAATCAAGTTAAGACATTTATTTGATGAAATAAGATTGAAAGTATATCATCATATGTTAGCATTAGCTATTGTTTATAATTTTAAAAAAGTTTTATATAAGTAATAGCCCTATAAACTTCTTGAGAGGAATGAACTAGGCATTTAAATAATAAGATTTCAATGTGGACATTTTTCAAGAGGACAAATAGCATACGGAGAGTTTTGTAATAAAATTCCAGAGTCTGATATATTTCACATATACTTATGTTTAGCAATTCCATCTGTATTTCTAATCTAACTTTCATCTACAGCCAGTCCCGTAAATTTCAGCTTTAAAAATAGCAATGATATTTTCCTATTATATATTTGAATTTTCTTTGTTTGGATAAAGTACTGTCAAAATGTCTAGCTTCTGAGCAAAAAATGATACAATTTTCAGTTATATTATTAAGTGTATGTTTATTTCATTAATCTGAAATTTTCCACCAAAAAATTTTGCAAACGTTAAAGAGAAGCTGGGTATTTATTATTTGTTGCACCATGACCTACCTATAGAGCTGTGTGGTATTTCAGAGGCAGTACAACTGACAAGGTCCAATTATATGTTATATACATTGTGGCTGTGAAGGTGACTCAGGAAGGTGAAAGCTATCTCAGGTCAAGTTGTATGACAGGCAAGTGGTTCTGTTTCTTCTTTTTTCACTCATGCTTCCCCCTCTGTCCTATGCCAAACATTCCATTACAGTTATTTTCAAAGGTGTTAGAAATACACTTATGACAACCACATGGGAAAATAGAGGGGAAAAATTCCTCCATGAAAATTATTGCTTTTGAAATATCTTACTGTGTGTGCGGCTAAATATTATTGAGCTTTATGTATAATTTTTTGTTGGGGTGGTAACAAAACTCCAAAATTCAGAAAATCTGCTCTATATTAGATCTTCTTGTTAACATTCCAAAATTATTAGAAAACTGTTAAATATAGCAATTTTTTTGTATAAGAGTTTAATCCTCCTAAAGATACTCAGGAATGTGATCAAAATAACATCATGGTGCAAAGGGAGTGTCTTGGGTAGTGGAAATTCATGAAACTTGGTTGATGCAAGCTGTTTGTGCCTTCTCCATATAAGGGATTTCTGAATCTATTACCTCCCTCAAAAGACCCTATTTGATTTTTGTGTCTTGGATTCTTATTTCATGGCTCAGGGATTAGTGACATCTTTGTCTCCAAACACTTCTGATAGCAATAAGGAATGTCTGCGATCCAAAACAAACAGGGAGAAGGAAAAATAGACCAGAATACATTTGGGTATTCAAAGTCCCCAACGTTATATTTAGTTTTTTTTTTTTAATTGTATTGTTCTGGGGTGGAACTGTGACATAGAAGGTTAAGGCTCTGTCTGCAGCACCTGCATCCCATATGGGCACAGGTTAGAGTCCCAGCCACTTCAATCTGATCCAGCTACCTGCTAATATACCTGAGAAAGTAGTGCAAGATAGCCAAAGTGCTTAGGCACCTGCACCCACTTGAGAGACCCAGAAGAAGATACTTGCTCCTGGCTTTGGCTTGGCCCAGCTCTGGCAATTGTAGCCATTTACAGAGTGAACCAGCAAATAGATCTCTCTCTCTCAGTCTCTCTCTGTCTCTCTCTCTTTCTCTTTCTTTATTTCTGACTTTCAAATAAATAAATAAAATCTTTAAAAAATAAATTACATTTTCTTCAAAAATTATCATAATGTTAATAATTTTATTATGCTTTTAATGTTATTACTTTATGATTAATGAAGTCAGTATTTCTTTAATTAAATATCATGCCTTTATAAGGAAATTGAATGTTAAAAGGAAACACCAACTGAAACGGTAGCAAAAATGAAATCCAGGAATCCGCTCTTCTTAAGTGTATTTAATCATCATGATGACTTTAATTTTGTGATTTTTCTATTTTAAAAATTTGAAGAACACTTAAAAGGAGATCAATTCCAGGCTGGTTTGTGGCACAGCAGGTTAAGCCTGTCATCCGTGACACCAGCATCCTGTTGCTGTGGATTCGCTCTGAGAGGAGGAACGTGGTGGGGGCAAGAGGCGCAGAGTCACCACACAGACCCTGGGAGTTGGGTGAAAGAGGGCTAGAGGCGAGCAGCCTGCAGTCTCGTTTATTTCAGTTAATACAGCAGCTTGTATAGCCGAGAAAGCCAATCAGGTCAAGGTGTGGTTTAGGCCCTAACCAATCACTGCCTGTTACCAGGCAGGCTCCTTTGCCAGGTGGGATCCGAAGCCATTCCTGAGTAACTGACGCTTGCTTGCCAGCAGCCATCTTGGCACAGCCTTCTCATTCCACAAGCATCTGTGGAATATTAGAGCATCTGTTTGAGTCTGGCTGCTAAGCTTCTGAACCAGCTCCTGGACAAATCTCCTGGGAAATCAGCAGAGGTTCCAAATGCTGGCACCCTGCCACCTTCCTAGTTTCAACCTGACCTGACCACAGACATTATGGTTATTTGGGAGTGAACCGGTGGATGAACAATCTCCATCTCTTTGTCTCTGTCTCTCCATCACTCTGCCTTTCAAATAAATAAAATACAACTTAAGGCCAAAATACTGAAGCCCAAATAACATTAAGCCCAAAATATTAAAATCTGACACTTTATCCATATTTTCTGCTTAGAAAACTTTAATTCTGACAAACCACTTAAAGAATCAAAAATAGCATCAGACTTTCTTCCATTGATTTTGGAAAGAAAATTCATCAATATACATTAGATATGTTTCTTCATGTTGGAAATGGATGTAAATAGTTTTTGCAAGGTGATTCAGAATGTTTTGAATGAAACCAACCCTGAAATTATTTCATTAAAAAATAAACAATCTAACTTATAAATATACTTAAGACATGTCTTCTTATAAAGATTATTTTTTAAACTAAATTCACATTCCTTGTGGTCTATTTAGTCAATATATAACTTTCAAATTGTCATTTTTACAGCATCATTTTTGAATTTCTTTTAAGGAAACCCAACATAGAATCTATGTGTTCTACGACAATTTTGACTCTATAACATCACTGTGGAAGCATATTAGATTATATATAATGTGGAAATAAACAAACACCCTCCAGATGAGATAAAGGGAGGACTGTTTATTCTGTGCTTATCATAATAAAGAAGTCAGCCATCATGGCTTGCATTTTTGGCAAAGACTTAAAGGCAGTAGAGGACTGGGAAATCTTTATAGCAGATCAAAGGGAAAGTTTCAGGTCTGCCCTGGTCAGATGCTGTTGGTGTAATGGGGCAGCTGATAGAGGATTACCTAAAAGCAGAGCATCCTATGTGATTAGGTAGTGGTTCATGTTTGGCTTTCTCTAATTGGTGTTCAGCTAGAATTAGGGACAAAAGTTGGGGAGGGTTTCTTTTTTAATCAGTCCTCGTCTACTGGTCTGATTGCTACAAATTACTGTTTAGCTTCCTGGATTGTGACTAGAGAGCAGTCCCAGAAGGCGATTGACTGAGTTACTGTAGGTTGTGAGTCAAAGGTCTATTTCTAGATGTGTTTTTGTTCACTGTTCATCTCTATATTCATTCTCTCACTGCTAATAACTTGGTGAAGACAGAGAGCTTGGGTCAAATATTCCACAGTAAGATTCTATGACCTTCCTTTGTGAGGACAGACAGAGTTGTTTTAAAGCTTTATTTTCTTACAGATCAATCATAAATACAAAAGAATGAAATTGACTCATTTCCTTCATATGTGTTATTACTCAAATGAAATTTATTTAAGCAAACAGTTCCACCTACTCAATATCTACAAGCAACAATACCATTATTAAAGCTGTACTAATTGGACAAGTCTTGAATTTTGTTAAACATATTTGCAAAAACCCAATTAAATGAATGGAAGCATTCATTTTTTTCAAGAGATATTTATTTAGTATGTAGAGAATGAAAGACATTGCATACAGAGCACAAAGCAGAGAAGGTATTTATTTTCAGAAAGGCTCAATATTAGAAGACATTAAATACTGTCTGCAATGATGATTTGTCTGTTTAATTAAAAGTTAAGGACAAAAAAGTGCATGTATAAGTTTCAATAACACTTTTAATTTTATTCTTCAGAGACTAAAAAACACCCTACTTATTTCATCAGTTTGAATATATTGACATGACTTTATGATTCACTTAGAATGTTTATGTGGCTCTATTACTAAAGACATTTTCAAGTGTAAGTGACCTGGTTACAAAGTACAACTACTTAAAATAGTAAGAACCTTTATATTCTTAGTAAAAAAAAATCTGGGGATAGGCATTTGGTACAGAAGTTAAGATGTCTCTTGGGACTCTGGCATATTGTATCACAGTGGCTAAGATAAAGTCCTGGCTGTACTCTCCATTTCAGCTTACTGTTGTTGCACAGTGCACCTAGAGAGGCAGCAGATGATGGCTCCAGTACTTGGTCACTCTTGTGGGAGACCTGGATGGAGTTCCTGGTCCCTGAATTCAGTCTGGCTCAACCTTGACGTTTTCAGACACTTGGAAAGTGAGCCAGCAGATAAGAGCTCTCCACTGCCCCCAACTCCAGCACACACACCATGTATGTGTTTTGAGTTGTTCTACCATTTCCTGATATCTTTCATAGAAAGTATAGCAGATACAGTAGATGACTCACTCAGAAATCATTTTCAAAACAACTTCCTTGTCTTTCTCTGACATAAAGACAGAAAAAAATTCACGTCCTCAGATCTTCCTATGAAAAATGCCCTTGAAGAAAGTCTTTCATCTCCTCATGCAGTCTCTATAACTTTCCCTCAACTTCTTCTTGTGCACTGCTGTGAACACATATATATTGGCTGGGACCTATCAATAGTTGCCCTGCACTTACAAGGAAAATTAGAAAAGTCTTGCTCTTGATAACCTTAGAGTTACTAGAAAAAGCCAACAAACATCAACTTTCATACTTTTTTTTTAAACTTTTATTTAATGCATATAAATTTCCAAAGTACGACTTATGGATTACAATGGCTTCCCCCCCATACCGTCCCTCCCACCCACAACCCTCCCCTTTCCCACTCCCTCTCCCCTTCCATTCACATCAAGATTCATTTTCGATTATCTTAATATACAGAAGATCAGCTTAGTATACATCAAGTATGGATGTCAACAGTTTGCTCCCACACAGAAACATAAAGTGAAAAATAATAGATGATTTTTTTTAAATGATGATGAAATCAGATCATGTTTAATCCCAGTGAGAGTCAAGTTGGGAATTGATAATTTCTTTTTTTTTTTTTTTTTTTTTTTACAGAGGATCAGTTTAGTATGCATTAAGTAAAGATTTCAACAGTTTGCACCCCCATAGAAACACAAAGTGAAATATATTAGCCGGCGCCGTGGCTCAATAGGCTAATCCTCCACCTTGCGGCGCCGGCACACCGGGTTCTAGTCCCGGTTGGGGCGCCGGATTCTGTCCCGGTTGCCCCTCTTCCAGGCCAGCTCTCTGCTATGGCCAGGGAGTGCAGTGGAGGATGGCCCAGGTGCTTGGGCCCTGCACCCCATGGGAGACCAGGAAAAGCACCTGGATCCTGGCTCCTGCCATCGGATCAGCGCGGTGCGCCGGCTGCAGCGGCGGCCATTGGAGGGTGAACCAACGGCAAAAAGGAAGACCTTTCTCTCTCTGTCTCTCTCTCTCACTGTCCACTCTGCCTGTCAAAAATTAAAAAAAAAAAAAAAAAAAAAAAAAAAAAAAAAAAAAAAAGAAATATATTGTTTGAGTACTCGTTATAGCATTAAATCTCAATGTACAGCACATTAAGGATAGAGATCCTACATGAGGAGTAAGTGCACAGTGACTCCTGTTATTGACTTTACCAATTGACACTCCTGTCTATGGCATCAGTAATCTCCCTATGCTCCAGTCATGAGTTTCCAAGGCTATGGAAGCCCTCTGAGTTCTCCGACTCTTATCTTGTTTAGACAAGGTCATAGTCAAAGTGGAGGTTCTCTCCTCCCTTCAGAGAAAGGTACCTCCTTCTTTGATGACCTGTTCTTTCCACTGGGATCTCACTCACAGAGATCTTTTGCCAGAGTGTCTTGGCTTTCCATGCCTGAAATACTCTCATGAGCTTTTCAGCCAGCTCCGAATGCCTTTAGGGCTGATTCTGAGGCCAGAGTGCTATTTAGGACATCTGCCATTCTATGAGTCTGCTGAGTATCTCACTTCCCATGTTGGATCACTCTCCCCTTTATTTACTCCATCGGTTAGCGTTAGCAGGTACTAGACTTGTCTATGTGCTCCCTTTGACTCCCAGTCCCTCCACCATGACCAACTGTGAACTGAAACTGATCACCTGGAACAGTGAGATGGCATTGGTACATGCCACCTCGATGGGATTGAATTGGAATCCCCTGGTATGCTTCCAACTCCACCACTTGGGGCAAGTCAGCCTGAGCATGTCCCAAATTATACATCTCTTCCCTCTCCCATTCCCACCACCATGTTCAACAGGGATCACATTTCAGTTAATTTTCAACACTTAACTTTCATACTTTTTGTTCAGCAAGAAAGATTAAGCTTGATATTTGTTTAAATTTCTGTTTCTACTACTTACAATGATATGAAACAAAGAAAAGGTTTGTTTCTATTACAATATGTAGTTCTCCATGAAGAAAAAAAATTGTGACATCAGTTTCAGGATCAAGTATAGACATACCATTATTCGACAGACATCATATGTTCCTGGGCATGGCTCCTATCATGAGAAAAATCTCTCTTAAATATTTCCCAGCAGGATTTTCTCTCAGGCCTCATTGATCAGAATTCTTAAAAAAAATTATTTCTACAGGGAACTAGACCAACAAGACTGGATTGAAGCAATCATGCTTCATTCTGAGGGCTGAAAATACTATCACTGTTCTTGAGTTGATGACCTTGTGGAAGATTAACACAATGGCAATATTTCCTCCTTCTGCAAAGAGGAAACAAGCAAACAGCATTTCTCACACTGACTTAGGATGTAAATTTTCTAACAGTAGGGTTATAAAATTCTGGCTCGATGTAGGACAATGCTAAGAGCATAGGTAACTTGACATAATGAGAGTACCCTATTTGTAATCCAATGTTGTTATTATTGAAAGAAGAACATATAATGCAGAAAAGGGAAAAAGGAGAAAGTATAAGTGGATTTTTTCAAATGACTATATTTCCTGAAAATTTAAAGTTATTGAATGATTGCAAATTGTTAGTTTTAGATTGTCATCTCTGTTCCATTGAGCAAGAATTTTCTATGTCTACTAACCATGGAGGGAGGGAGGAAGTGAATGGGGAAAGAAGGAGGAATAAGAGGAGAGAAGGAGATGGGCAAGACAGGCTCTTTACTTATTTCTACCATAATAATTTTATTCATCTCTTATATTTTGAACTTCTTCTTTGATTTCCTTTGAAGAAAGAAATTACAGAAAAATGATGACCACCAATGAATTGAATTTCCTCCATGCTCCCTTCTAAAATGAATATTCTATGGTTCTATAAATCTCTAACGTATCTTGAATTGTGACTTAGAGCTTAATTTGTGATTTTTCTCATTTTTATATCTACATATAAGGCTTTATGAACTCTTGAGCAAACTCATAAAGTTTGCAGTATTATGAAGAATTATTTCAGTATATGAAATTTCTGGATGAAGATGGAGGAAGCAGGTACAAATCTTATCTGAATACATGAGCAAAATATTTAATTTCATTTGACTTACAAGAACAAGTTCTGTCACTAATAATACCACTAAGCTAAGATACCTTATTTCTATTTCAAAGGAAGAATAGTCTTTGCCCTATCATTATATCAAAAAGATTATTTTTAGATTTGCACAAAATGTATAGCTATTTTTTTTCTTGAAACACTGATATCCAGTGACTGGTTACAGTAAAATTTATACCATTGGTCTTCTTATGGAATTTTATTCCTAATTTGTCAGCTTACTGAGCTCAATTCCTCAGAGCTGTGTAATGAATTACAATAGATGTTCAGAACATTAATCAATTTGACATTCATTCTGGACAAATACAGTCAGAAAAATTGATAAGAATACCCAGGTTTCAAAATATTAATAGCAAAAAGTTTATAATCACTGTTTCTACCTTCTATCCTCTGGAAAAATGTATATTTGCTTTTTGTGTGAAGATCATCCTCCATTTTCCTCTCTGTCTCTATTTCTCTCTGTAACTCTGTTTTTGAAAAATAAAATAAAATCTTAAAAAAGAGGAAGAAAGATAACTCAGAATCCTGTAAAATCTATGGAGGGTGAGAAGATGCCTTCATTTTAAGACAAGAAATAAAATCTATTTGTGCACAACTTCTATGCAATCCTTAGAAGACATCTTGAAGATTTACATCACTTAAAGTGTAATGAAGGTGACAATATGTAAATGTGTTTCTACGATATTTATTTTCTTCTACTTGAAGGGCAGAGTGACACACACACACACACACAGAGAGAGAGAGAGAGAGAGAGAGAGAGAGAGAGAGGGACTCTTACATCTGGTTCATTCCTCTAATGCCCCCAACTGCTGGGGTTGGGTCAGGCTGAGGTCCAGAGCTCCATGTGAGTCTCCCATGTGGGTGACAGGGACCCAGACACTTGGGACATCTTTTGCTGCCTCCCAGAATACATTAGCAAAGAGCTGGATAGGAAGTGGAGCAGATAAAAACTATCACTAGGATACGGCACATAGGTGCCTCAAGTGGCTACACCACAACATCTGCTCCCAAATATATTTGTTTAAAATAGAAATAGAACAGTTAAATCAGAACTTAGATTAAGAAATTTAAACAACAAATAGAATATTTGCAGGAAACAAAAAGGGGAAGTATACAAAACTCACTTTACAAGAGAAAGAAGAACAAAACAAATGTTTAATTTAAAGGTAACCACTAGCACTAGATTTTTAACTTTGTATAAATCATAGCGAATATTTTGTAATCATCTTTAAATGCTAGTAAATTCTTTAAAATCGAAATGTTAAATTATAATTATACAGGGGCCAGAGCTGTGGCGCAGTGGGTTAAAGCCGTGGCCTGAAGCTTTGGCATACCATATGGGTGCTGGTTCTAGTCCCGGCTACTCACTTCCGATTCAGCTCTCTGCTGTGGCCTGGGACAGCAGAAGATAGCTCAAGTCCTTGGGCTCCTGCACCCATGTGGGAGACCCGAAGGAAGCTCCTGGATTCTGGCTTCGGATCTGTGCAGCTCCGGTCTTTGTAGCCATCTGGGGAGTGGACCAGCGGATGGAAGACCTCTCTGTCCCTACCTCTCTCTGTAACTCTGTCTTTCAAATAAATAAAATAAAAATCTTTAAAAAATAAAAATTATAATTATACAGATTGTGTTCCTTTCACTAAAAGGACTATCCAGATTTTTCCCCAGTACTTACAAGATAATTTTAAATAAACTTTTTTGTTCAAATGAATACATTATCAATGTGTAATTTTAAGGTAATCTAATTTTTTCTTCCAATAGCAGCTTGTTAATTTCTTTCAGTGTTATAATATTGACTAAACTAATCGCTTCTTGGCCTTTGGGCTAAAATCAAGTGTATTATATTGATTAATAGTGAAGTGACACCTCTAATTCTATTATACATGAAGAACATAAATTTCAGACATTGTTTGACAAACTGAAAAACTATTAATTGATATTCAACACACCCTATAAAATATTCATATGTTTGGAAAGAGACTAAGTGTTGCATTACTGAAATTACCACAGACTGTATGATTAGAATTTTTGTTTTATTTTTTTCATTAAAATAAAACTAAGAAAAAAAAATCATGGTCTATCTAATGGAGAATTAACAGTCCATTTAATGGAGAAGAAGTAACAACAAAACTGAACTTTGTGAAGATAATCATTCAAAATATGCTTATTGCAAATTCTTATATTACTAAAATATTTCTCATAGAAAATAATAAAAGTAGATGATAATTAGATCACTTACAAATAGCTCATCTAATTGCATAGTGCTTCAGGGTTTTCTTCTAGCTTTGTTTTCTTTGTACATTAGTTGCTCTTTCTTTCCATAACCATAATCAATGTGTGTGTGTGTGTGTGTGTTTCTAGTAAATAAAAGTTCATTAAGTATTATATTTCCATCACTCTGTGGCTCTATGGGTACGTGGTATGTTTGCAGAGCTATGACATGGCATGGGAGAGGAAATGATACGTGCCATTTTCTAGTGCAAGTTTTAAAAGGCATTGTGCAGTCATTAGAAGTCTTTCCAGGGTTCAGGTTTGATAGAAGGATGTGTCACAGTGAAGTTTCTCAGCCTGAGTCTCATGAAAAATATGACAGTCCCTTGATGCCAGCGGTTATTCCTATGGTATAAACAGAAGTGTATTATTTGTTGCATTGAGAACACAAGATGTCGAGTTTGTTTGGCATCATAATAGTCTATTGTAGCATGTACATTACCTTCTAATGACTTTTCTCTCAATATCAGAGCTAATGAAATTTCTCTGTTATTTAAAATCTTTATTAAAATGAATAAATACTAACTCTTTAACATAATATATTTAAGCAATATTTTGTTGTATACAATCTAAGATTTATTTTTAATATTAAAATCACATACTCTGGTTTCTCTTCAGATTGTATAAATCTTTCACCTTTTACTATGAAAAATCACATGTGATAGACACCTTATGAAGAAAGATGTGTTTATATATGTGGGCTTGTATTTTTTTGATGTGTCTATTTTTATTTCCTCAAGGGCATTCTACAGTTCATCTGGATAACCTCTGCTATGCACCTGTAAATTGCTTTCCAAACAGCTTAATTACTTTTTATTTAAGCTATCATGTTATACTCAATGATATTTAGTGATATTATTTTTAAATATGTAGCTGGACTGATGCATGAAGATACTAGATTATTATTTAAATTAATTCTGGCTTTCCTTTAAGATTGTCCTAAACTATAAAATTATATGGTTTTATGGTGTTTATATGTTTTTTTCTTAAATGTATTAATTTTATGATTTGAGTTTCTGTTATTAGCTAATAAAGAAATTTTACTACGATAGTATTCTTCAGGGTCATTTGTTGTAGAACGTGGGTTTCATTTGCAGAGTTTTAAAAATTTGCTTCAAAAATAATTTTCTTTTGCACAGGCAATCATTACCTAGTTTAGAATAAATTACACTTCAGTTATGCTTATGTGTTAAAAAACTACTATATATAGTATCACAAATTCTATGGTGATTAATACTAAAAAAATGACGGTCTCTTTAAAGGAATTCAGATAGATGAAGAAAAAAATCTTTTTAAAATAAAATGGATGTTAAGTATAAGGAAGAATATGTAAGATGCTATTAATCATGCTGTAATCTGTATTGATTTATATTATGTGAACTTTATAGATATTATGAATAAATTACACCTTTGTTATTGGGAACTTTAAAATTTGTGCTAAGTAGCTCATAGATGTAGTGACCCTGATCAATTATCTAATATTTTAGTTTGTGAATTTAAAATTCTAATACAGAATAACTTAATAACAATAAAGCTAAATTTACTTACTTATAAAATAGAATTAATAATAGTACCTATCTTCCTGTATAGCTTTACGGATTATGAATAATGATGATTGATGAGAACTTAGCACAGTTCCTTAGATACATAAGTTTGGCTTTCTTGATAAAATATTTTTTTCCACATATCACTTTTACCTGTTATTTCTTTTTTTTTAACCTGTTATTTCTAAAGGAATTTATTTTCTTCATGGCTATGTTACATTGAAATTGCTCCAGATTTTTTTCAGAAATAATTATTTTCACTATATTTCTACTGAGGATCATTTGTAAGGATAACCAGAATGAGTTTCACAAATTTTTATGCACATCTGCTTGACATTACTTGCACTTCCAAACACTTGAATCCTAACTTGTCTTGTGTTTTTCTTTGAATACAGTGTGAAATAGTTGAATGGATTGTAAGCCAAGGCTAAAGAAGCAGTGATTGCCCTCTTAGAAAGTGGTGCCGCATTGAGGAAACGTTGGCTGGCCATTAGAAGATATGATCATATAAAATGTGTTAACTACTCCAGTAGAAACTCCTTAGACCAGATAGTCTACAAACCCAGCTCTAGATGATTACAAAAGCAATCAGCCAACTGAATACAGCCAAACTTTCTGGCATGAAAAATTGAGAGCCAATAGAAAAAAAAATATTTTGATCTTACTGACTTGATAAGCACTAATAGGTAAATGAGGTACTCTTTAGGAATATTCAATTTCATACATAATTTCTCTAAACTGAGCTTCCCATTCAGTAAATTTTCTTTGGTAAAACAAGCAAACAGGGTTCTCCATAATTTTCTAACTAGCCTGCCTATTGTCTACTATTTCATATATTGCCTATTAATTTTGCAGTGAAGCCATCTTCAAATAGCATTTGTCTATTTGTGCTGTATTGTGTTTGTGCGTGATCATGCGTACACACTAAGGATACCAAGGAAAATGTTATCCTCTTCCAACAATTCTCATAATCACAGAAATGAAAAGAAAATCACCATGTCATTACAACCAAAAATCATGAGTGGCTTACTACAGGCACACATGGGTTATTATGGGGGCAATGTAAAAAATGTCTACGTTTCAGACTGATAATTAAACACAGTCTATGAGAATAAAGTTCCTTTGTCACTGTTGAAAATGAGCAGATCATTCTGAACAATGGCAAACATCATATTTGAAGAAAGGAAGGGTAAGATTCTCAAGAAATTAAATTTGAAAGGCAGACTAGGTCAGGAGTGTTGGAAATTGTGTGTTCATTGAGACAGTTTTGTGTGCAGCACTCTACATTTGAGGAAACAGGCTCAAAGAATGTCATAGTTTATTATTCTTACTCAGCTAACCAATAACAAAAATAACACTTTGAACATAAACTTTTACTCATAATTTTATTGTATGATGTTATTATGGATTAAAATATGCAGTCAACTTTCAGAATTCAATTTTTAGAAGTTAAAAAAGTTGCAGGTGGGAGGGAGGTTATGGGAGAAAAAGCCGCTATAATCCAAAAGCTGTACTTTGGAAATTTATATTTATTAAATAAAAGTTAAAAAAATAAGTTAAAAACAAAAACAAAAGTTAAAACTTTTAGCAGTCCTTTCGACATGGATAACATCATATTTTGGACTAACTTTTTTTTTTTTTTTTTTTTTTTTTTTTTTTTTTTTTTTTTTGACAGGCAGAGTGGACAGTGAGAGAGAGACAGAGAGAGAAAGGTCTTCCTTTGCCGTTGGTTCACCCTCCAATGGCCGCCGCTGCAGCCGGCGCACCGCGCTGATCCTGGCAGGAGCCAGGAGCCAGGTGCTTTTCCTGGTCTCCCATGGGGTGCAGGGCCCAAGCACCTGGGCCATCCTCCACTGCACTCCCTGGCCATAGCAGAGAGCTGGCCTGGAAGAGGGGCAACCGGGACAGAATCCGGCGCCCCAACCGGGACTAGAACCCGGTGTGCCGGCGCCGCAAGGTGGAGGATTAGCCTATTGAGCCACGGCGCCGGCTTGGACTAACTTTGACTCAAAAAAAATCTGTTACAGAAACACAGTATAAGTATATATCCAAATTCAACTGAAAGCTCAAACTTCAATTGGCAGTGAGATCTCTGTGTGTCTCTCTCATACATACACATACACACCCCTTTCTTTTCTCAACGACCTATTTCTTTGGTACTCATTCTATTTTTAAACAAGTTTTCCCATCATATCTACAAGATGGTTTTCTCAGTTCTTCACACTATTTTCTTCCAGGTTCAAATGCCTGAGAAATGTCATAGAATTCTCATTAGAACTGTGTCCTGAGAAGCAATGTCATTCCAATGGAAGCGTATATTGACTGACAGCCTTACCTCTGAACGTTCCCAAGGGTTGGAGCTTAAGCCAACACATAAGCTTGTGACTGTGGAGACAGAACAGATTTGCCTCCCAAATATAGAAGAGTTATAGGAAAAATAGAAAAAAAAAACATGAGTCCGGCATAGTGGAGTAGAGGGTGAAGCTGCTGCTGCCTGAGATGCTGGCCTCCCATACGAACACTGTTCAAGAACTGGCAGCCCCACCTCTGATCCACCTCCCTGCAATGTGCCTGCGAACGAAGCAGAGAATGGCCCAAGTCCTCGGGCTCCTATGCACATATAGGAGACCTGGCAGAAGCTTCTGGCTCGTGGCTTCAGATCGGACCAACTCTGGCAGGTGCGGCCATTTGGGGAGTGAACCACAAGATGGAAAGTTTTTCTCTCTCCCTTTCTGTAAACTCTGCTTTCCAAATAAATAAATAAATAAATATTTGGAAAAAAAGATAAAAGAATGCAAAACTATGTACTATCTACTCACAGAATCTGTAAATAACAATATTTACTAACAGAATCATCAAAAATATTTTGAAGAGTAAATGAAGAGTCTAGATATTTAGATTTTAATAAGTCATTTAGTGAAAGGTTTTCTCTGAAAAGTTTATTTAATGGAAGGTTTATGACAAAATTGCAGTTAATGGAAGAGAGATGATCTCATAGTCCTCTTAGGTGACAACAATAAGCAAATGAGAGGTGTCTATGAAGATTTATATAATATTCCCAGTACCAAATTCTTATGTGTTTTTCATATCAGATGAGAATAACAGAATACCCAATAATTCTGTTATAGTTATCCTTGCCTTCACTCCTTCAAAATTTTTTTCAATACCTCCCCTTATAACAGAAAAGGTCTCTGAAATGTCTTCCTTGTTTTAATGGCAGAATACCAATTTCACGCTAAATGCATGAGAGCCCTCATTCCATGGGAGCACATATCTATTAATCTTCCCTTCACCCTCTTCTTTCTTTTAAACAATAAGTTCTTCCTACATTGGATATTTTAGAAGCTTCAAAGTTTTATTTTGTAATTATATGAGTCAATTATATATCACAATTATACTTGATATGATATTCCTCTATTTTAGCTAGACTGCTAACACAGCAAGTTTCTAGTCGAAGAAATGTACAAATGGAGAAAGAAATTGTTTTCTGAAATCATTAGCAAGTGTCGGTGCTGAGAATGCATATATTTGTAGCTTCCAGTGATTGTTTTTATGGCCCTCAATGGTCTTGCAAGTTATATATTTAAGATGGTAGCCTGGGATGACTGGAGGAATGTTACCACAGAGCTCTCATCACATTACTTTCTTCCCTTTCTTTCTGTTATTTACTACAGAATTCTGGAAGCATTTCTCAATCTGTTCAGTGAAACTCGATGATATAGTGACTGTCTAACAGACAGTACTTTAGTCCTGATCAATGAAGTAAAATGTGGATCTTTCTCCCTTAAGATCTGTGTATCACCTCACACTGTAAAAATCAATTGTTTTTCTTAAAAAGAAAGATAAACATAAATTCATTCTGAAGTCATACTGATGCTAATGGTAGTAGTAAAAATTTGAATTTGCAATTTGAAATGTAGAACTGATTCATTCAGGAAAGACTGGGTGAAAATGGAGAGGAAAGGAGATTTCTTTCTCCCAGATTTGAAGTTCCTGAATTCTTATTAGCGTACTGATACTGAGAGTTCTTGAATACTCATTTTTTATTTCTATTTGTGTATTTATCCTTTGGCTCATTTTCTTTACCCCCTACTAGATTAGGTAGAGGCACACACAACACATAATACTCAAAAACAAAATTGGCAGTAGGAAGAAAGCAAAGCAATACTAAAAAAAAAAAAAAATCTTATCTATCCTCCTTAACTGTGTCTGCTCTTCCTGGTAAACACATCTGCTCTCTGTCTTATTTGAGATTCTGAGACACAGAGGTAGGTCGATTGTGGTCCACAGCACCAATGTATCCTATATGTCAATTTTGGCAAATGAAGCTTTATTGGAACACAGCCACATCCATTGGACTATGTACTGTCAATTGCTGCTTCCATGCTGCAATGGCTGATTTGAATGGTTGTGACAGACTTAAGACCTGCAAAGCTGAAAACATTTACTGCTTATTATTTTTAGAAAAAGTTTTGCAAACTCTATTATAGCATGGATTATTATATTTGAACAAAAATTTGCCTTAAGCATGTAGCATGAACTATAAAGATTTTTGAATTTTGAAGTCAGATCTCTTGGGGAGCATTTCATCTACAAAATTCACAGAACAATACGGGAAAATCTGAGCATTCTATTGACTTTGTAAAAAAGGAAACATTTTGTATGGTTAAATCTCTTCCATAAGCAGCAGTCCTATGAACGTGTCTCATTAATGATGTTGTATGTATTATATCATAAGTAATTAAGAGTAAACCAAACACAGCAGTGACCTGATTACACTAGGATCCCATGCAAAGTTGTGCAAGTCTGCACTGGGTAACTAAACTTAGAAATAGCTAATATTTCACTTACAAAGCAAGCAATTAATTAAAATTTATATAATTATTTCTAACATAACAAATTAGATACATATATTAGCACTTTGTTTATAGTGAAACACCTGTGATTTGAGAAAGTTTTTGAAAGGTAAGTGACTTGATTCACCTAGTACAGGAAAAAAGAAAAAGCGAAAAGCATGCAATTCTCTCAGTACAACTTACCTAATGCCATATGGCATTCTTTTAAGTCTGCTAACTCTAAACTGTCCTAACTTGTACACAGAATTCCCTCATGTACTGCTTTTACTTTCTTCAAGATCATATTACAAGAACATACTCTAGCAGAAGGCTAAAATCATAAGGTAAAAAGATAATCTGAGTGTATCCTCATCTCCTATTCTAAAAATCACAAGACAAATGATTTTCCATGCTTGAAGATTCCATTTTTGCCAAACATGCAGCACTGTGTCAACATTTTAACCTTCCTGTTTCAATTTATTCAGCAATGAAGCAGGTAAATTATAATCTTAATTTAAGAGATTATTAGAAGCATTAATTGAGCGAATACCAGCAAACTGTTTATAAACATATGATTACATTACTATCTAAAAATATGAATATGAAATGCATGTTTGTTTTTTGTTGGCTTTTTAATCCTACCATTTACTATTATTTTAGTTTCCTATTGCTAGTCACAATAAATTTAGTTACTTAAAGTTATTTAGTTACAGTTCTGGTGTTCAGAAATTCCAAACTACTTCTGTCAACAGGGTTTCTTTTTCTGTTTTCTAAATGCTTTTTTTTTCCAGTTTTCTTCTCTATTTTTCCCCAGGGTTAACAGCATGTCTAAATTCATAGTTTCTTCCTTCACCTTGCAGTTTATCAGTCAGCATCATGCTTCTATCATCACATCTCCTCTCTGATTTTGACCCTCCTGCTTCTTTCTCATAAGAACCCTTGTGATTACATCGGCTCCATCTGGAGTATTGAGATTGATCTTCATATCTCAAAATGCTGATTCAGATTCTGAGATGGCTGAATGTGGAAAAGACATGCTGATTCTGATCTGGGGAAGAAGCAAAAGAAAAGCAGAGGAAATGAATTCCCAAGGGAGAGCTGGAAAGATGTTTGCTGTTTGGAAATTCTACAGAAAGAAGAGGAAGCTGAGGAGCAGAGTGGCAAGAGTAAATGTGCAGAATTGAGAGGGGACACCACACATGACTCCCATAGCCAGGGACTGGAGGAGATGCCCGCTTCTGAGAGTGAGGTGAGAGCAAACTGTGCCAGCCCATGCCACCGGTGATACTGCATGAGGGAGAACCTTGTGGACCGTACTTTGAGTCCAGCCTGGAGCCCTAGTGGGGGACAAGATGCTCACGTAATCCAGCAAAGGAAAAGTCCATCTTTTTCTCCCCATATCCCAACAAGGGCATCAAGTAAGCAGCACAGAGAAGGTGATATCTTGACATCGGTAGACACTGTGGTGGCTCTCGCACAAGTGACCAGTGGATTTTACCAGAGGGAAATGTCTACTTTCCCAATGACTTGGAGTCTGGCTGGGAGGATTGACAGGGTTTGGGCACCTATTTAAGACTGTGATGTGCTCCCATCCTCTCAATCTATCACAAGCTTCGGGGCTCAAACTGCCAATGTGGAGCACTCATAGGCAGCTGGCTCTGGGGATGCCTCTGCTCTCTCCGTAGATAGGGCAGGCTCACAGGACTGAGAGGGGATTCTCTGCACCCCATGATTTTGGAAAACTTCTGTGCTGTGACTGTGTGCATTCTGTTACTACAAAATAAGACATGGACTGGAGCTGGAGCTCTGGGTAATCACTGTGTCTAGCAACAGAGGCTCAGAGCTCCCTAACTGCCTGGGGCAGGTCAGTGCAGGCGGATCCATGCTCACTCTGAGGACTGCTCAGATCCTGTGTGTGGTTCATATACCAGCATGGGTGAAGACTGAAAAAAATACTGTGCATACTATGGGCTAACCCCAGGCATTGATTGCCTTGGAAGAGGAGGAGAGGTTGTGATTAAGCCAGTAGGTGTGATCATACCTCCCCCGCTGCTACAATAGAGGAGATTTACCAAAGCCCTTATGGGGTGATAAATTGAGGGTAGTGTAACCCTGGATACTCATCCCACACTTGAGCACTGAGCAGAACTCCACGGCCACAACCAGTGCATGCTGCTGGGTGAGCAGACAGTCCACTAAGCCACAGAAATTTAAGTCAACGACGAAACCCATCAGTGGAAAAAATCAAATGTTTCCACAAATGTCTAAAAATAAATGTAGAAATAAAAGAAACAAGAATAAAGAAGACAACATGATCCTTTCAAAAGAAATATAAAAAGCACTTCAGTATTAGAATGTGAAGACTAAGAGATTGATGAAATGCCTGAAAGGAATTCAAAAAAATGAGCATAGAATTAATCAGAAGCAATGAGAGGTAAATTTATGAGTTAAGGAAATGCATGCATGACACGGATGAAAAATTTTCCTGTTAGACTGATCTTTTGAAGAGAAATCAAACTGAAATATTAGAAATGAAGAATTAAATATGTCAAATAAAGAATACAGTGGAAAGCCTTAGGAATATCTGAAATAGAAGACAAATCTTTGGAAATATATCAGTCAGACCAAAAAAAAGATTAGAAAAAAATTAAAAACTGTTTGAGATTTATGAGATAAGATTAACCCAAAATATGGGTCTGAAGAGTTCCTGAAGGTGTGGAAAGAAAGAATGATCAGAAGGCCTATTCAGTGAAATAATGACAAAAAAAATTCCCTAATTTGGAGAAAGAAAGGGACATCCAAGTAAAGGAAGAATATAGAACTCTTAATAGACCTGACAAGAAAAGTTCACCACAACACATTGTAATCAAACTTTCAACTGTAAAAAATAAGATTCTATATAAAAAAGATTTATTTTATTAATTTGAAAGATAGAATTACAGAGTTGGAGGAAGACACAGGGAGATATCTTCCATCTGCTTGTTCACTCTCCAAATGGTCACAATAGTCAGGGCTGGACTAAGCTGAAGCCAGCAACCAGGAGCTTCATCCAGGTCTCCCACATAGGAGCGGGGGCCAAATTGTTTGAGCCATCTTCTGCTGCTTTCCCAAATGCATTAGCAGGAAGACACATAGAAAGCAAAGAAGCCAGGCCTCAGACCAGCACCTATATAGAATGCCAGCATTTCAAGTAGTGGCTTAATCCATTATACTACAGCTTAAGCCCCAAAAGATTGTAGATTACATTCGTATTATCTCCCATTGGACTTACAGCTGACTTCACATCAGAAACCCTACAGACTAAAAGAAAGTGGCAAGACATAGTACAAGTCTTAAGAGAAAAAAATGTAAACCAGAATACTGTACCCTGCAAAGTTCTCATTTATTAATAAAGGTGAAATAAATACCTTCCATAACAAACAGAAATTGAAAGAATTTGTCCCCACGCAGCCAGCCATACAAATGGTGCTTAAGCATGTGCTACACACAGAAACACAGAAAGATAGCCATCACTATGAAAGAATACAAAGGCAAAAGAGCCCATAAGAATCTTTTAGGCATGGAAAGCCAAGACACTCTGGAAAAAAAAAAAAAAAAAAACTAAATGAAAGATCTCTGCGAGTGAGATCCCAGTGGAAAGAACGGGCCATCAAAGAAGGAGGTACCTTTCTCTGAAGGGAGGAGAGAACTTCCACTTTGACTATGGCCTTGTCTAAATAAGATAGAAGTCAGTGAACTCAAGAGGCTTCCATAGCCTTGGCAACTCATGACTAGAGCCTAGGGAGATTACTGATGCCATAAACAAGAGTGTCAAATTGTTAAGTCAACAACAGGAGTCACTGTGTACTTACTCCTCATATGGGATCTTTGTCCTTAATGTGTTGTCCAATGTGAAGTGATGCTATAACTAGTACTGAAACAGTATTTTACACTTTGTGTTTCTGTGTGGGTGCAAACTGATGAAATCTTTAATTAATATATACTGAATCGATCTTCTGTATATAAAGATAATTGAAAATGAATCTTGATGTGAATGAAATGGGAGAGGGGGCGGGAGAAGGGAGGGGTGCATGTGGGAGGGAACTTCTGGGGGGCAAAAAGCCATTGTAATCCATAAACTTTACTTTGGAAAATTATATTTACTAAATAAAAGTTAAAAAAAGTCAAAAAAAATCGCCTAGTAAAACTACAAAGGAAATGCCAAGCAAACAATAGGAATATTTATGGTAAAATGGCAGAGCCAACTCATTACTTATCAATAGCAACCCATTACATATCAATAACCTGAGTTCTCCAATTAGAAGATACAAACTAGCTGAATGGTTTAAAAAGCAACATCCATCTATTTGCTGCCTACAAAAATCACAATTTACCTACAAAGATACACACAGCCTGAAAGTGAAAGGATAGAAAAACTTATTCTATTCTAAAGGAAAGCAAAAATGAGTAGGATTGGCCCTCCTAATACGAGACAAAATACACTTAAAAAAATTGAAGAGTCAAAAAAGTACATCATGTAATGATTAAGGGACTGATTCAAAAGGAAAATGTGACTATAATAAAGGTATGTGCAGCAAATTACAGGGTTCCTGGTTATTTAAAACAAACATTAATAAATTTAAAGGGAGACATAGAATCCAATGCAATAGTAGTGAGAAGTTCAACACCTCACTTTTTTTTTATTCTTTTTATTATTTAATAAATGTGAATTTACAAAGTGCAACTTTTGTATTGTGGCCTACCTCCCCCCACAACCTCCCTCCCTGCTGCGGCCCTCCCCTCTCCCACTCCCTCTCCCATCTAGCCCTTCATTGAGTTTCATTTTCAATTACCTTCATATACAGAAGATCAACTTAGTATATACTAAGCAAGGATTTCAACAGGCTGCCATCACACAACCGCACGAGGTATAGGGTATTGTTTGACTAGTTTTTTTTTGTTTGTTTGTTTGTTTTTTTAAACTTTTATTTAATGAATATAAATTTCCAAAGTACAGAATATGGATTACAATGGCTTCCCCCCATAACGTCCATCCTACCCGCAACCCTCCCCTTTCCCACTCCCTCTCCCCTTCCATTCATATCAAGATTCATTTTCGTTTCTCTTTATATACAGAAGATCATTTTAGCATACATTGACTAGTTGTTTTTAAGTTTCATAGTAAAACACACTAAGGACAGAGATCCTACGTGGGGAGCCTGTACCCAGTGACTCCTGTTGTAGATTTAACAATTGGCACTCTTATTTATGGTGTCAGCAATCACCCGAGGCTCTTGCCATGATCTGTCTAGGCTATGGAAGCCCCTTGAGTTCACCAACTCTGAACTTGTTTAGTCAAGGCCGTATCACAGTGGAGGTTCCTTCCTCCCTTCGAAGAAAGGCGCCTCCCTCCTTGATGGCCTGTTCCTTCCGTCAACACCTTACTTTCATCAATGGATAGATCAACTAGACAGAAAATCAACAGGAAACAACAAAAGGACCTAACTGATATCTATAGAACATTTCATCATACAGTTGAATAATATTCATTATTTTCATTACTACATGGAACTTTCTCTAGGATAGACCATATACCAGACCATAAAACACGTTTTAGTGAATTCAAAAATATTAAAATCATACTTTGCATCTTTACTGAACACAATGGAATGAAGCTGAAAATTAACAAATTAAGAATCTCTAGGGAATCTCTAATCCCAGGGATTAGAATGTGGACACTTTCGTCACACTACATTTCTAATTTTTAAAACATGGCCACAATTATCTGTCATCCCTCAGCTTCTTCCTTTTGTCTTTCACTAGCATATTCTATAGTCTTGCTACAATCAGCTGTCTTCAAAACAACCTTAATACATATTCAGCTTAATTTATCATCTTTGCTCCTATCTTGGACCTCTTGCATTCCACAATGTGAATATACTGTTTTTTTTTTGTGTGTGTGTGTGTGTGTGTGTGTGTGTTTGACAGGCTGAGTTAGATAGTGAGAGAGAGAGAGAGAGAGACAGAGAGAAAGGTCTTCCTTCCGTTGGTTCACCCCCCCCCCCCATAATTGGCCGCTATGACTGGCGTGTTTCTGTCGGCATGTTTCACCGATCCGAAGCCAGGAACCAGGTGCTTCCTCTTGGTCTCCCATGTGGGTTGTTATTAAGTTTTCGGTTTCATATTCTCATTTTCATTGTTCATCTTTTCTTATGGCTCACTCCTATCTTCAGTGAACCAATGAATTCTGTCAAATCTTGCCTCATTCATATTGCTTAATATTTTTTTTTCTTTTTTCTTTTTTGACAGGCAGAGTGGACAGTGAGAGAGAGAGACAGAGACAAAGGTCTTCCTTTGCTGTTGGTTCACCCTCCAATGGCCGCCATGACTGGTGCGCTGCGGCCGGCACACCGCGCTGATCCGATGGCAGGAGCCAGGTACTTATCCTGGTCTCCCATGGTGTGCAGGCCCAAGCACTTGGGCCATCCTCCACCGCACTCCCTGGCCACAGCAGAGAGCTGGCCTGGAAGAGGGGCAACCGGGACAGAATCCGGCGCCCCGACCGGGACTAGAACCGGGTGTGCCGGCACCGCAAGGCGGAGGATTAGCCTATTGAGCCGCGGCGCCTGCCTTGCTTAATATTATATATCCCTTTCCCCCGTTCCTTCTGTCAGCATCTTAGATTCAGCTTTCAATGTCTGCTATAGAATAACTGTAACAGGCCTTAATAGGCTTAAAGTTCATTTTATTATTCTTTCTCTCCATTCTGGTGTTCCCAGTATAACCATGATGATCACTCAAAAACAGAAATAGAATCCTGCTACTCTAATGCTTATAGCTTTTCAGTAGTTTTCTATTATCTCAAAAGTATTTGAGTTCTTTCCTTTGCATATAGGATCATTTAGAATCAATCCTCTGACAACCCTTAATGATTTTTGTCTAGTCACTTTCCCCCCAAGAACAATCTGTGCATTCCTCATTTCTTCCGCACAGAACTGAAAATGGATTATCCAGTGTGCTCTGTCTCTAATTTTCAGGTGTTTGAATAAGATACTTACTTTATCTGGAATGTCCTTCCTCTACCTATCTTTCATTTCATTGATCGGGACTCAATTCAGATACTTCCTCTTTGGAGAAAACACTCTAGACCTTTCTAGGTTTCTCTTTTGTATTCTACTAGGTCCCAATTTATATTTTAATATTATCTTTACTACGGTAATGTCACTGCAAACAACAGAAAACTTGACACAAACTGTCTTAAAGAGTGAGGAAATGCTTTATTGCATGGAGGCACAAAATGTGCCATTATCAAGATTCTGATCCCTCTCTATAAAAGAATGAGTTTTATCATGCCTTCTTCTCTTGGCATTCTTTTCTGTTGGACTTCAAAGAATCCAAAATAATTGCAAGAAATGATTTGAATAAAATGTCCCCTTAACCAAATTTCAAGGTAAAGAAATTTTCTGAATTATTTAATTTAGTACAATTGAATCAATGGCAGCTGTCAGAAGACTATAATCTCATCTCTGCATCACTTGCCTGGATTTCTGCATCAGAAGGGGTTAGGGTCTTGTCCTCTGCTTAGGTCAGTTTTTTGTCAATGATGCTAATATTGATATTTTGTACCAGAAAATTCTATGTTTTGTGCATTTGTGGGTATTTAGCAACATCTTTGGCCTTTATTCACTAAACACCATCCCCAAATTATAATCATGAACGATATCACTAGATATTACCAAATGTCCCATGGAGACCAAATTATTCTTCATAGAGAACCAATGTCATTGACTAATGAAACATACTCTCAGGGTCCTGACCTCATGGAGAACTTGTGGATAATGGAAGACAATTGAGGTTCAAAGTAAAATGGAAGAGAAGAATGTATATTGGCCAGGTAATCTAAACAATAGCCTTAGCTGTATTGTGATTATTTATTTGTCTTTGTCCTATACCAGAAAGGACATTTCAGAACACTTTGCTTTATTTTTGGTCTTCTCATCCCTACTAACTGGAATACACTGTGTTCTTAATACATTTTTATTAAATTGATATGTGAATTATGCATAGGGGAAGGAATTTCTTCAGAGCTTTTTGGTTTCCAACTTCTACCCAACAAGCCTTATAACATTGATTGTATAAAAATCCATGCTTCAGTGGGGAGAATGCTTTCAAGGTTACAACCAAAGATAGAGGAACACACATTTTCCAACCATAGAGATGAGGGCAGAGGAATGAAATGAAAGTGATAGTTGAACGAGAGGTGAGATTACTATTTTTAAACATGGAAACTTGTTGTTTAAGTGAAGAAAGTGAAAGCAATTGTGATGATGGATACAGAAATAAGAGAAGGCACCTGTCCTAAGCATTAACTTGATGGTTGCTTTGAATTAGGAAGAAAAAATTGAAATTTTGTATTGTGACACAATATGTCATTTATTGAGGTTTTTTTCTGAACAAGCCATTCTTAAGTCACTTGTCCAAAGTTAAGCATTGCCTGTATTAGTGAATATTGTAATATATAGCTAGTTTCTTCATTTGGATGTTTGACAATGTACATATAGCCAATGAATAAACCTTTCTCTGGAGATTCACATGGATTCTTATGTTTACCTCCTTGGTTTCTCTAGTTATAAGGTGTAATTAGTTTCTCTAACTCTCAAGTTGTTGAAATTAATTAAAAGGTTAACATAAGGCAAAACAAATTACAACATTTTAAATATTTACTCTCATGCTACAAATGTCAGCTTTGTGGAAAGACAGAAAAATGGAAATCCATAATAATTTCAAAGAAGGATTTCATACAAAATAATGGGGTGTTAAGACTGTAATCCAAATTTAATTCATTCTAATTTTTGAATTTCAAAAAGTTTCAGAAAATGGTATAATTTGATTATTATTGCAAGTTTATCTCTTGAAATATGAAGATATGTTGGTCTTCTTTCTTGGTATCTCTCTAGATCATTATCTAGGTGCCAACCAATTTGTCACAACCTGAGTTCCCACTTTCGTTTAATAACTGAAACCTAAATGTTACGATCAAAAACCACTGGTGTGTTGCGCAGTGATCCATGTGAGAACAGTGAACTTATGTCTCCACAAATTTGTTAGTCATCTATGAGGAAAAGCAATGCTGACCTCGTAATGTCAAATCCCATTTAGAGCTGGCAAATAGGTTGGATGAGGTACTTGATGTCTTTTGAGCTGTATTAAGAAATACACTTCAGTGTAGGAGGATAAAAGCCTTGGGAAATTATTGTGGATATTGTGGCCTATCCAAATAATTTACAGTTGAATCCTGTCTTCCAGAAGAAAAGAATGCAGTTAATAAGGGTTGTGACTTGAGTAAACAGTTTCCGGCAACACATGTCTTTCAGTAAGTACTTGAAGCACTAACCATGACCTTCCACCTTCACAGTTCTCTACCTGTAATTTTCTTCCAAAACCTTATTAGTACAAAACTGTTTATGGCTTTTGCCATGAGCAAGAATCCCAAGCTCATTGAAAGGCATAAACTGGAATTTAAGATTATTTTGTGTGTTTGGTTTGAAGGATGTGATTACTTATGTAATTTCTGGCAAGTTTTATAGCTCTGTTTATCAAATCAAAAGCAGACACTTTAGGTAAAACTAATCTTTAGGTGTTTTCACAGTTGTGAAATGTAGCCAAAAGTTAAAAATAAGATTTAGTTTGCATTTCTTAACTAATTGTGAAGTTTCCTCTGGGGTAGGTGTCAGTGCATTCCTACTCTCTCTGCCTTAAGAAACATAAAATTCCCCAAATCACAAACATTGTGTCTTTCAGAGCACATATTAAGAGATCAACATCACTTGATAGTGGCAACATTGTATGCAACTGCTGGTTGGGTTTCTGTATTGAAAACCCAAACTAAACATGTCTACTTCTGTTGACTTAAGGCTCACATGATTTCTCCTTTAGGTAATTACAGTAGATTCTCTACTATTTCTGGTCATTCCAAACCATCCTTTAAATATTTAATGATTATTCTTGAGATTTGTAAATGCAGTTTTATTATTCCTTGCTTAAAATATTTCTGAGATATGATAATGGCTTCAGTAGCTTTTGGCTGATGTTCAAGCTGCTTATCAAGAAAAACAAGGGCTTTCTTGCTCTGAGTACCACTCCTTGTTGCCTTTCACTATCTGTCATCAGTGGGCAAATTGAACCCATTTTCCTTGTCAGGGTTTGCCCTGCTCATTCAGTCCTCTGTGCCTTTGCTCCCTTTACACCACTGAACTAGATAGAACTCCCTTAACTCTTGTTCTTCTCTGGGAGTCAGATCAAGTGTCCTTCCAAATGTCCTCTGTGGATGTACACACATTTCTTATGCTCTAATGTATTGTGAGGATTGATTTTACATTCTTTCCAGCCCAATAGTCAGTGAGCTCCTTGAGGGCTTGGCCATGCATGGCAAATGCTGAGTAAGTGTTTGCTAAGTGAAGGAAGGGAGGATCCATGAGATGATGTTGTATACTTTCCTCATGGGCATTTCTTTGCTTTCCATGACCTTTCCCTGGTCAGTGAGAAGTTTCCTCATTTTCCTGAGGAAATTTAGAATTCTTACAGCAGAAATGCTTATTGTAATGTTTATTTCTCACTGTAGCATATACTCTTAAAAATGAAAAGGAAAGCTTTTAAGGAAAGCTTGACAAAGTTTGCACCAAAGAAATGCACTGGAATTTAGAGGAGGAGATAAAGCATATAATTTCTAGGTCTTTGGAAGACAGCATGTAGAGCTGGAGTTGAAAGATGCATAGAAAGGGGTGATGATGTATAACTTTGAGGAATTTATGGCCAGAACTGCAGATGTATTTTGCTTGGAAACCTTCAGTGGTGTGGGGAAGGCATTGGAGAGATAGGAGGTAGCTCAGAGCAATCAGTAGGAGCTGGAATACAGGACTAATATACCCTATAGCATGGAAAAGACTTGAAATATTGTGCTAAGTCAAAAATTCCAGTTACAAAAGAATATAAAAGACCAACAATGGTCATGATTACTTTTATACAAAAATCTCAGAATAAGTGAATCTACATAGGCAGAAAATAGATTAGTGGGTAGAGTAGTAGATAGGAAGAGAACAGAGGGCAATGGGCAGTGATTGATAATGGATGCAGGGTTTCTTTTATCTGTGGTGCTAGTACATTCCAAGATTAGATTGTAGTGACTGTCCTACCACCCTGAATATACTAAACATCTTTATTATTTATACATTTTTAAAAATATTACTTATTTGAAAGGCAGAGTCACAAGGAGATTTTCTTTTTTCTTTTTAAAGATTAATTTATTTACTTGAAAAGCATAGTCACAGACAGAGAGAGGGAGAGACAAAGAGCAAGGTCTTCCAACCACTGGTTCACTCCCCAAATGGCCACAATGGCCTGAGCTGAGCCTATCCAAAGCCAGGAGCCAGGAGCTTCCTCCAGGTTTCCCATGCAGGTGCAGGGGCCCAAGGACTTGGGCCATCTTCCACTGCTTTCTCAGGCCATCAGCAGGGAGTGGGATCAGAAGTGAAGCAGCCAGGACTTGAACCAGTGCCCATGTGGGATGTCAGAACTGCAGGCAGATAGCATAGCACTGGCCCCTATTATGTACTTTAAATAGGTGTATTGTATCTTTATGAGAAGTGTGTATCAAAAAATAATTTTTTAGAAAAAGATTAATCAATATTACATACCATTCTTCTAATTGATCTCATTTTATCCTCTCTACACTTTGCTCAGCTCCACATTCTTGAAAGGGAGGGCAGTGGTAGCACTAAGAACTCTCCTAGCAATAAAGTGCACTCATTTCCCAATAAAATGTAACATGAGACAAACATCAGTGAATTGCTCAACATGTGATTCTATAACATGTAACTACACCCCTTTTATGTATTTAATAATCTAAAGAGAGATTTCAAAAAGAGTTAGAAGGAAATGTTGTGTCCTATTGGGTGTTACATGGTTTCTCCTTAAGATTTGGGTGTTATAATGTCAGTTGTTATTTAAAGCCTTTAAATGTTTGCAATCTAAGCATGAAGGCCATTGGAAAGGGTGGACACACTTACTTTCATTGCTTAGGAAAATGGACTCAGTAACTATGATAAAAGGTGAACATTGGAGCAAATGCATTTATATCCTGTTTATCTCAAGCACAGAGCCAATCTGGAACTCTAATTCCTTGAGAAGATGATAAATGTTTTCTGCCAGTCTTTCCAACTGAACAAACTCTGTTTGATTGGTATTAATCATTTCTGGCAGGCGATGCTCAAGCCTGCTAGCTGCAATCTAGGTGAAAAGCTTGTCATCAGTATCACATAATGAAGTGAAAGAGTATGGGACAAAGAGAAGAAATATTTCCATTTAACCAGTCATCAGAGTAACTGTCAAGTTTAATAAGATATGAACTATTTTCCAAATGAACAGTCTAAAATGCCAAATATTAATAAAATTATTTTTTTCTTTCCTTCTTGTTTTTATTTAAAAAGCAGAAATGGACTCAAATAGTACCCTATAACTTGTTTATGTTAGAAAGATGTGCCTGGGTCGGAGCTGTGACCTAGTGGGCTAAGCCTTCACCTGTAGCAATGGTATCCCATATGGGCACTGGTTCTAGTCCCAGCAGCTTCTCTTCCAATCCAGCTCTCTGCTATGGCCTGGGAAAGCAGTAGAAAATGGTCCAGGTGCTTGGGCTTCTGCATGCGTAAGAGACCCGGAAGCTCCTGGCTCATGGCTTTGAATGGGCCCAACTCCAGCCATTGAGGCCATTTGGGGAGGGAACCAGTGGATAGAAGACCTTTCTCTCTTTCTGTAACTCTACCTCTCAAATAAATAAATAACATCTTAAAAATATTATTCTCCCAAATTCTCTGTAGCTTCAGAAGTTCTTTCCTGAACTCAAATTTTGCCATGAGGAAACATACATAATCTAAAGAAGTTCTGAACAAAGAAGCCTAAGTCAGGGTTGGGATAATCTGGCCAACAGCCTGAATTATACAATATGCAATAGTTTAAGAAACTTATCTTAGCCCTAAAATATAATATCTTAGTGGCGTGATTTCTTCTCTCTCTCTCTCTCTCTTTTTTTTTTTTTTTTTTTTTTTTTTTGCATTCTTCTATGCTGGAGCTCCTGAAAGTTAGCAGTTTCAAATCTCTGTTGAAAAAGCAAACACCTGTGAGTACAGTTGAAGGAGCTCTCATGCATTCACTGCTGAGAATGATTCCATCTGATTGTTATCCTCCTAATACTTAGATAATAATAGCTAAATTGAGAGAATTTGCTTATTTCCT
The DNA here is from genome assembly GCF_964237555.1 of Oryctolagus cuniculus. Taxonomy (NCBI): domain Eukaryota; kingdom Metazoa; phylum Chordata; class Mammalia; order Lagomorpha; family Leporidae; genus Oryctolagus; species Oryctolagus cuniculus. Next base: position 44,404,739 of record NC_091435.1, read on the forward strand.
GGAGCAAAACTCAGGCAGAAATTGTGACATCTTACTTGATAAGTCAACTTACTTTTCCTCACATTGTGAGAGAATTCACAAACATTATCTTTTTGCTTAAGGACTACTTTAAACTGTATGTTAAAGATGCTTTAAACTCAATCATTTAAATTAGAATTTTTAGGGAGAAATGGAACATTCCTTTAAAACAAAGTTATTAATTGATGATGAGTGGGCACCTCCGTTATTTCTTTTGTTTTATTTTTCTATTTTTTTTTTGCTTAAAGAGAATTTAATGTGTGAATGCTTAATTGTAATTGACAAAAGTAATTGTACATATTTATGGGGTACAGTGTAGTATTTCAATGCATCTATATGACATGTAATGATCAGATTAATTAGCATATTCATCACCTCAAATATTTATCACTTGTGTTGGAAACATGCTGAATCCTATTTTGAGATGCACAATTAACTGTTCTCATTCAGTGACCTCACTGTGCTGCAGATCATCACAAGGTATTCCTCCCACCTGGCTGCACCCTTGTACCCATCAGTCATGCTCTTCCCCTTTCCAGCCTCTGGTAATCACTATTCTACTCTCTGCTTCTATGAGGTCAACTTTCTAAGCTTTCACACATAAGTGGGAACATGCAGTGGCTTTATTGCTGACTTGTTTCACTTAACACAATGCCCTCCAGGCTCTTCCATGCTGTTACAAATGACAGGACTGTGTTCTTTTTTATAGCAGAGTAGTATTCCATTGTATATAGGTAACTGTGTTTTTTTTTTTTTTAAACTTTTATTTAATGCATATAAATTTCCAAAGTACGACTTATGGATTACAATGGCTTCCCCCCCATACCGTCCCTCCCACCCACAACCCTCCCCTTTCCCACTCCCTCTCCCCTTCCATTCACATCAAGATTCATTTTTGATTATCTTAATATACAGAAGATCAGCTTAGTATACATCAAGTATGGATTTCAACAGTTTGCTCCCACACAGAAACATAAAGTGAAAAATAATAGATGATTTTTTTTAAATGATGATGAAATCAGAGCAGACCTATTGTCATGTTTAATCCCAGTGAGAGTCAAGTTGGGAATTGATAATTTTTTTTTTTTTTACAGAGGATCAGTTTAGTATGCATTAAGTAAGGATTTCAACTGTTTGCACCCCCATAGAAACACAAAGTGAAATATATTGTTTGAGTACTCATTATAGCATTAAATCTCAATGCACAGCACATTAAGGATAGAGATCCTACATGAGGAGTAAGTGCACAGTGACTCCTGTTGTTGACTTTACCAATTGACACTCCTGTCTATGGCATCAGTAATCTCCCTATGCTCCAGTCATGAGTTTCCAAGGCTATGGAAGCCCTCTGAGTTCTCCGACTCTTATCTTGTTTAGACAAGGTCATAGTCAAAGTGGAGGTTCTCTCCTCCCTTCAGAGAAAGGTACCTCCTTCTTTGATGACCTGTTCTTTCCACTGGGATCTCACTCGCAGAGATCTTTTGCCAGAGTGTCTTGGCTTTCCATGCCTGAAATACTCTCATGAGCTTTTCAGCCAGCTCCGAATGCCTTTAGGGCTGATTCTGAGGCCAGAGTGCTATTTAGGACATCTGCCATTCTATGAGTCTGCTGAGTATCTCACTTCCCATGTTGGATCACTCTCCCCTTTATTTACTCCATCGGTTAGCGTTAGCAGGTACTAGACTTGTCTATGTGCTCCCTTTGACTCCCAGTCCCTCCACCATGACCAACTGTGAACTGAAACTGATCACCTGGAACAGTGAGATGGCATTGGTACATGCCACCTCGATGGGATTGAATTGGAATCCCCTGGTATGCTTCCAGCTCCACCACTTGGGGCAAGTCAGCCTGAGCATGTCCCAAATTATACATCTCTTCCCTCTCCCATTCCCACCACCATGTTCAACAGGGATCACATTTCAGTTAATTTTCAACACTTAAGAATAACTGTGCATCAATTGCAGATCTAAACCAGTCATATTAAGTAGAACAGATAAAAAAAAACTACTAAGAGGGATAATGTAACTGTGTGTTTTTTATCTACTCATCTACCAATGGAGCCCCTAGGTTGACTCCATACCCTGGCTATTGTGTGTAGTGCCACAATAAACATGGGAGTTCATGCATCTCTTCAACATTCTGGCTTCCTTTCCATTGGATAAATACCCACAGTGGGATTTTTGGGTTATATGGCAGTTCTAGTTCTAGATTTTTGAGGAAACTCCACACTGTTTTCCACAATTCAGTGGACAATTATTTGCATTATTTATTTTCTAAAAAATTATTTATTGAAAGATAGGATTACAAAGAATGAGGGAGACACAGAGAGACAGATAGATCTTTGATCTGCTCATTTACTCCCTAAATGGCACAAGATCCTGGACTGGGACAGGTTGAAGTCAAAAGGCTCAAACTCCATCCAGGTCTCCCATGTGGGTGCAGGGGACAAAGCACTCAGGCCATTTTCCACTGTTTCCCAGGTGCATTAGCAGGGAGCTGGATGGAAAGCAGAACAGCTGGGATTTGAAGTGCTTCTAAAAGTGATGCCAGCTTCATAGGCAGCAGCCTAACCTGCTATGCCAAAACACTTGCCCCTGGAAAAGGATATTTTCAGATCTGAAATGTATTTTGTATATCCCATCTTGTACTGGAAAACACTTCTGCTTTCTGTCTCTAACTTCACTCTCACTTTTGGGTAGCTTCATCCCACCACTGAACCATTGGTGACCATTTTAAGTGCCTAAAACTGATTATTAAGACTTGATACCTCGAGTATTTCATATCTTACACTTTAAAGTTTCTATGCTGTAATTTACCTTGTAAGGTGGTACTTTTTAATTTATTGATTTGGAAACTAAGGTCAAAGTCTGGATGACTTTACATATATATTATGTAAAACTTCTGGCAGGTACAAGAGACTTCACTTTGCAAAGATACTTAAAGAGCTGTAAAGACAGCCAGGTGCCTGTTACAGTCTCATCACCATGCAAGAACGTGAGACATCATCTGCTGCCTCCCAGTGTGTACATTAATGGGAAGCTGGAATTGGGAATAGAGCCAAGACTTGAACCCAGACGGTACAAAATGCAGTGCTGGCTTCCCAATTGGTGTCTTAACCACCAGGTCAAATGCCTTCCCAGGGTTCTTTTTCATTTGCTTTCATACTACCAGGTATCATTTTTAACTTAGCATTTATCACACCATGAGCTCCTGTTGAGCAGAGATGTTTAGATTTTCTCTGTATCTTTTGTCCTGTGCACAATTCCTGGTATACAGTGAATCCTCCACACATATGTATTTAATAAAAGATTAGTTGGCCTCCACACTCATTACATTGCATACAGAAAATGAAAACAATCACTCACTTAAACATACAACCAAATGCACCAGGCATCCTAGGTACAGGAAGAGTCATTGTTGAATTTTCATCCAATTTTAGGCTATTATCAGACTCCCTCCTTTCGTCCATAGCACATATTATGCTCCCTTAGTTTAGCATTCCGAACAAAAAGTTTTTTAAATGTTTATGTTTATCTCATAAAGTCAAACAAACTCTTCTACATCTGTTTGCACAGGCAGCATTTTTATAGGTCCAATAAATAGGAAAGTATTTCAAAAGCTTCATATAAAATGGAATTAAAAGATGAATTTATTTTTTTGAAAAAGCATTTGACACTCATGTGTCTGTTTTCATACCATGCATTTTCCATGAACTTTCCAAAGTTCCCTTGTATTTATATGTCCATTAACTGAATTTAAAACATGTTAATCCGAGTTACTTAATGATCATGTACTCTTTAGTAATACTTCATTTTGGCTAAATGGTTCCCAAAGTGTAAAACACAGTTTAAATTTTTAAAAGCATGACATCGATATTTAAACATTGAAATCATCTTTGAGTCCTTTGTTTCTTTCCCCCTGAATAAGCTCCTTTGTTATAGGAAAGGAATTCTTGTAAATATAGTATTTGAATTCTAAGATGTCTCTCTATGGTAGAAATGATTATTTTGGGGAGAACATTCAGTATTTTTGTTATGTTTGGGGAAATTTTCTTCTTTGGATTACTGCCTCCATTGGGTAGAAGCAAATCCAGCATCCCTGATCTTTGTGTCCAGGAACTAGTCTGTAACAATTAAATACATGTTTTGAGCACCAATTAAAACATAAGCAAATTGAGTATGTTCCAGGTAGGAGCCTTTGTATTGATAAAGAGTAATGGCAGAAGTACCTAGCAATAATTATTAAGGTTAAAATCATGGCAAACAGGTAGTGGTAGCATTCAGCTTGAATTCTTGGTAATGATGCACTCTGTATGGGATCTGCTATCAGTGAATGTAGTGGACGAGCGCTGTCTTCTTAGGTCAGTTTGGTAACCAAACGTGTAGCTTTATTACTAGAAGTTCAGCTGGGGGATCCTATTAATAGTTACCCCCCAGTTTTCTTGAGCATTCTTTGGACAACCTATTATCCCAATACACTTCTTCTTTGCTTAATCTGTCAGTAAGCTTTCATGATTGCAATCTTTCACACATATTACGAGTTTCCTAAAGGCAATTTTTTATCCATTGCCATTAAAAATAAGGTCCTTATTACACTTAAAAATCTTCTGATTGGTCTCCTCTGTTTCTTCTTTTCAGATATATTACATCAGCTAATTTTTTAAATACGAAACTTAGTGGACACTTTTTTTATGGGACATATCTGTTATCAAATAGTGTGATAAAGTTTTCCCATTTTAATCACTTCACCACAGTTATAAAGAAAAATATAGTAATTGGGGTTACTTTCTTACATATTTTGTTTGTTTTCAAAATAAAAATGAGTAACTGAGGGAGAAGTTTGGGGAAGGTGGGCTGGCAAGATCAAGGGCTCAGCTATTGATCTTCCAGATTTAAAACCCAACCTTGTCTTTGTCTCATAGTTTATAAGAATGACAGATGCCAATGTAGCAATGATGACAGGAGAATGATTTCTAAATGCAGAATACTAATTGATTCGTTTAAATGATGAATATACATGCCAAGTGAAAAGAATTGCTGTGGCTTGCAGGCCAGCATAGTCTCTACCTTTAGGCAAACTTCATGAGAAGCGAATTGATGGAATGTTGCCTGCCGAGCTAAAAGTTGAAGAGAAACCACCCATCCTAATAATTCAAAAGTTCCCAGGCCCTAGACTCCCACATCCACATCTATACTGACAGGCAGGATGTCATGAAGTTTGGCTACTTGATTTCCTCTGCAGGGACATCCTCTCCCCAGCCAGTGTTCTGCGTTCAATCAACATCTTTACCTGGTAATTAGCATTTCCTCACATTCATACCAGTTCTGTCTCTTTAAGGTAATGTGGAGTATCTCAAGATTTATGGTATGTTAGTTACAGAGTTAACTTCTCAGATGACATTTTATATTCTCTTCACTTCTCTTGTTGCCACATAGATTATGGGAGTTCAGCAAGTTTAAGGTGAGTTATGATAGCCTTGTTACAATACCTGTACCTCGATATAAGTTAATGTCTGAAGGTAGAAGATAATTACACATCTATTTTTGGAAAAAAAGGTAGTTTTTAAAATTCTAATTCTTCCTATTGTTCTATTAATTTCTAATGCTAACTAAGTAATTCTAAAATTCTTTTCTTTAGGAGAGTTGGAAATTCGTTGGTGGTATCATGTTTTTCCTTTTCTACACCACTAGATTCAGGAAGAATTTGACAAAGATTGTAGTCCATCGATTATTTTATGAAATCATCATATATTTTCTTAGATGAGGTAGCTGATACTAGGTAGTAGACCCAAGGCCAAACTAATTGTTCATAACTTCTTTTTGATCCTTTAGGATCTGTTTTATCTGTAATTTGAAACTCTATAATTTATAACTTCACAATTTGAAATTCTGTATATTATATCACAGACTCAATTTTCTTTATTTATGTATTTATTTTTTTCTGTGAAGATATGTCTTCATGGTTGATTCTTGGTGCTATCTCATGTAACTTACAGGTATCTAGGTCCTTCTACAATCTTCACAATACTAGCACAATCTTAAATAACGCACTCCATGTATTTCTGTCCCCAGCTAATCATTAGTTATTTTTAAATTGCTAAAATGTTCATCACTCCATGTGCAGTTCAAATAATATTCCCCATCTATTTGAAAACACTCAGTTTTGGCTCCCTCATTTCCCCATTAGGTATTCCCATACAGAAAGACTTTCATAAAAAGAGAAAAATACCCATAATACCACTGTAAAATAACAACAAATGAAAAAGATGGCCTTTTCTCATTCAGAGGTAGCATTTCTCAATACTTTCTATTTTTTTTTACTTTTTTATTTATATGAAGGGAACGAATTACACATATTTCACATATAATTTTAGGAGCATAATGATACTTCCCATCCTACATTCACTCACTAGCCTCTATCCCCCTTGTTCTCTTATTTTTCTTTCAGTTTTTACAGTGGCCCCCTCTCAGTTTACTTTATATTCACAAACAATACATTCTCTCTATAAAAAGTCCTTTTAATTTATCTTGCAGAGAATGCTGACTTGGTCTAAAAGGACAGTTTACAAATAGACAATATAAACTCCTATACAGCTGGCGCCGTGGCTCACTAGGCTAATCCTCCGCCTTGCAGCGCCAGCACACCGGGTTCTAGTCCCGGTCGGGGCGCTGGATTCTGTCCCGGTTGCCCCTCTTCCAGGCCAGCTCTCTGCTGTGGCCAGGGAGTGCAGTGGAGGATGGCCCAGGTGCTTGGGTCTGCACCCCACGGGAGACCAGGATAAGCACCTGGCTCCTGCCATCGGATCAGCGCGGTGCGCCGGCCGCAGCGTACCAGCCGCGGCGGCCATTGGAGGGTGAACCAACGGCAAAGGAAGACGTTTCTCTCTTTCTCTCTCTCTCTCTCTCACTGTCCACTCTGCCTGTAAAAAAAAAAAAATAAAATAAAATAAAATAAAAATAAATAAAACTCCTATGCACTGAAACATGCTACCTATAACTTCACTCAAACAAAAGCACACACACACAAGTGGAGTCTTCTGGATTCTATCCCATCAACTGGGTCTTAATCCAGCAGTGTTCTTGCCATACAGCTTAACTGAAGTTTAATGTCTAGAGGCATTAATAGGCTTAACATTAGTTTTGTCCCTCTTTGTTTGTATTTATTTTAGGTTACCTCTACTATCACTTTCCAGAAGTAGTTGCATAGAAATTTTAGTAGCTTAGACTTTGAGGAAGACTTCAGTCATCTGAGGACAAAGGCTAGAGATGAAGATTTCAAGTCCTTGAAGTCTTAAGGATTTTTGTTTCTCTATAATTTAATATATTTACTCAAAGAATATTCATTGGGCAATTATTATGTTTGGCTCTGTTGTAACACTAGGTAATAAGTTCAACAATGTTTGAGAATGTTTAGGAAGACAGAGTCGAATAAGATTGGTTCAGGGCCCTTAGAATGAGATTGGGAGGCCCTTGCTAAAATGGAATCATTCACAATCATGGTTGAACTTTCGAACTGAGCTGTCTGCACATATCCAGCTGAGTACCTGCTGACCTTGTGAACTATAATTCTGAAATAAAACTCACTAGAATTCCTAAAAATCCCTTACATCCTGAATCATATAGTTTACACCCATATAAATAGTTAAGAAGGTAGACAGAAGTTTCACAAATGCAGAAAAAGTATCCATAATTCCACTATAAAAATAACAACAGATGAAAATGATGTTCTACTAGTTTTCTGTGCCTTTCTTGCAAACTCTTGTCCTACCAATCTAAATTCTTACCAGGTAGTAGATGTAATTAACATACCTTTGCAACTTAGGCTATGAAAACAGTCACTATATTATAATCTTCTGAATATATCTTCAAGATTACTTGATTATAAATACTAATAATAGCAAAATGAATGCAATTCTTCTTTCCTCTAAACAAGTTTGTTTTTATCTTTCTTTAGGAAGTTGAATATGAAGAAAAGATTTGATTAAATCTGCTGGAAAAATTTATGGAAGCAAGAATGTAGGATTTCAGCAAAAGGGGAGTAGAAGTCATTGGAACATAGGCAGAGATTATGAACTCTTTTGAAATTGTTTTTCAGAGAATGTTCCAGAAAACATATCTTGAAACATTACATTCAAAAGGAGGGCAGAACACCACAAACAAGGAGCAGCTGAAGCTGCCAAAAGCTCGTGTGAGTCAGATCTCCGTGATCTAAACTGAACTTCATTCATTATAATACTAAGATCTTCACACACAGGAGGCATTTGATGCCAGCTTCTGAAAATGCAATACGTGAAGATGTATGTTGTTCACTCGCATGAGGAGGGAGGGCCTTCCCCCTCCTCTTTTGCTAATCTTGGACATTTCCTAACCATGCTATAAAAGCCATGGAAAACGCTTCTCGGGGCGACAGTTTCTCTAGGGAACTATATTTTCCCACCACCGTCTTTGTTTGTCATAAGTAACACTTTCCTCTGAGCACCCCCCACCTGAGGCTGGTTAATTGGTGACACCCAAGCAGATGGACTTCTTGCCTGGTATAGCTGTGACTGGTTGTTCTGGATTTGAAAATAAATCAAATGTTTTAAGTAAACCTCTATCTTCCTCTCTGTTTAGAAAGAAAATTGTGAATTTCAGTTTCTGTGATTTTTAAAGTGTTCCCATTTAGGGACTAATTTCAAATAGTGAGATTAAAGTGTTTATTTGTTGACAAATGTAATCATGAAAATAGCTGTAATGATACTAGGATCATGGTATGGTCAAAGAATCTTATATGAATGAAGCAATTTAGTTCTCAGAGCATCCTTATAATACAGATGATAAAGCTTAAGCACAGAATAGTTAGGTAGCTTGCCAAACAAACCAGTTACAAAACTGTGATTTGATCCAAGATATTCTTCTCTTAAAAAACAATGTTTACTTATATGGAAAACAAACACAGAGAGAGAGAGAAAAGAGAGAGACAGTAAGACCTTCCATTCCTTGATTTATACCACAGATGGCCACAACAGCTGGGGCTGGGCCTGGTTGAAGCCAGGAGCCAGGATCTCACTGGGACAGGATACTGAGTACTTGGGCCTTCACCCGTGCCCCCAGGAGGCTCAGCAGGAAGCTTGATCAGAAGCGTGGAGTAGCTGGGTCTTGAACCAGGCACGCCAATATGGGATGTGATCACCCCACAGACAGATTAACTTCCTGTGCCCCGAACGAGGATATTCTTGCATTACAACCTTACAGCCTACTCTTTTTTTAATTTTTTTTTTTTTTTATTTTTTGACAGGCAGAGTGGACAGTGAGAGAGAGAGACAGAGGGAAAGGTCTTCCTTTGCCGTTGATTCACCCTCCCATGGCCACCGCAGCTGGCGCGCTGCAGCCGGCGCACTGCACTGATCCGATGGCAGGAGCCAGTTACTTGGGCCATCCTCCACTGCACTCCCTGGCCACAGCAGAGAGCTGGCCTGGAAGAGGGGCAACCGGGACAGAATCCGGCACCCCGACTGGGACTAGAACCCGGTGTGCCGGCGCCGCAAGACAGAGGATTAGCCTAGTGAGCCGCGGCACTGGCTACTCTTTTTTTTTAATTTTTTAATTTAATTTTTATTTTTTGACAGGCAGAGTTAGACAGAGAGAGAGAGACAGAGAAAAAGGTCTTCCTTTTCCGTTGGTTCACACCCCAAATGGCCGCTATGGGTGGCGCTGCACCGATCCGAAACCAGGAGCCAGGTGCTTCCTCCTGGTCTCCCATGCGGGTGCAGGCTCCCAAGCACTTGGGCCATCCTCCACTGCCTTCCAGGGCCACAGCAGAGAGCTGGACTGGAAGAGGAGCAACCAGAACAGAATCTGGCGCCCCAACCGGGACTAGAACCCGGGTTGCCGGCTAGCCAAGTGAGCCATGCGGCACCGGCCCACATCCTACTCTTATCTACTTATATCTTCATATTCTGGACGACCCAGAAGAGAAAGCTAAAATGCACTAATAAGCTTGGAGGGCAACTCTTTTTTTTTTTTTCCAAGATTTTATTTATTTATTTGAAAGTCAGAGTTACACAGATAGAGGAGAGGCAGGGAGAGTCAGAGAAAGAGAGAGAGAGAGAGAGAGAGAGAGAGAGAGAGGTCTTCCATCCACTATTTCACTACCCAAGTGGTCGCAATAGCCAGAGCTGTCCCAATCCGAAGCCAAGAGCCAGGAGCTTCTTCTGGGTCACCCACGTGGGTGCAGGGGCCCAAGGACTTGGGCCATCTTCTGCTTTCCTAGGCCATAGGAGAGAGCTGGATCGGAAGTGGAGCAGCCAGGTCCTGAACCGATGCCCACATGGGATGCTGGTGCTTCAGGCCAAGGCCACAGTGCCAGCCCAGGAGGGCAACTCTAAATTGTTACTGTCACACAATAGAATGGAGGATCAGGGAGGATGTGGGTATAAATTGTTTACACTTACTCTTTTCTTTGTTATGGATCTAAGGAACGTCCATAGAATACTACTACCACTTGCATATTGTTGGCCAGAAATTGCTCACATGAGCCTACTGTAAAGGTTGTTGGGAAATATAATCATATTCTGGATGGCAATGTGCCCAGTGTGCCATTTTACTACTACAGGTGAAGGGCAGAATGGATTCAGAGACAAATTGTGCTTTTTGCCACAGCCCTGTGCTCTAATTCCCTAGTGCTTTCATATCTTCTACTTTTTTTTTTAACTTTTATTTAATGAATATAAATTTCCAAAGTACGATTTATGGATTACAATGGCTTCCCCCCCATACCGTCCCTCCCACCCACAACCCTCCCCTTTCCCACTCCCTCTCCCCTTCCATTCACATCAAGATTCATTTTCGATTATCTTAATATACAGAAGATCAGCATAGTATACATTAAGTAAGGATTTCAACAGTTTGCTCTCACACAGAAACATAAAGTGAAAAATAATAGATGATTTTTTCTAAATGATGATGAAATCAGATCAGACCTATTGTCATGTTTAATCCTAGTGAGAGTCAAGTTGGGAATTGATAATTTCTTTTTTTTTTTTTTTTTTACAGAGGATCAGTTTAGTATACATTAAGTAAAGATTTCAACTGTTTGCACCCCCATAAAAACACAAAGTGAAATATATTGTTTGAGTACTCGTTATAGCATTAAATCTCAATGCACAGCACATTAAGGACAGAGATCCTACATGAGGAGTAAGTGCACAGTGACTCCTGTTGTTGACTTTACCAATTGACACTCCTGTCTATGGCATCAGTAGTCTCCCTATGCTCTAGTCATGAGTTTCCAAGGCTATGGAAGCCCTCTGAGTTCTCCGATTCTTATCTTGTTTAGACAAGGTCATAGTCAAAGTGGAGGTTCTCTCCTCCCTTCAGAGAAAGGTACCTCCTTCTTTGAAGAGCTGTTCTTTCCACTGGGATCTCACTCACAGAGATCTTTTGCCAGAGTGTCTTGGCTTTCCATGCCTGAAATACTCTCATGGGCTTTTCAGCCAGATCCGAATGCCTTTAGGGCTGATTACCAACAACAGATGCTTGCGAGGATGTGGGGCAAAAGGGACACTAACCCACTGTTGGTGGGAATGCAAACTGGTCAAGCCACTATGGAAGTCGGTCTGGAGATTCCTCAGAAACCTGAAGATAACCCTACCGTTCGACCCAGCCATCCCACTCCTTGGAATTTACCCAAAGGAATTTAAATTGGCAAACAAAAAAGCGGTCTGCAGCCTAATGTTTATTGCAGCTCAATTCACAATAGCTAAGACCTGGAACCGACCTAAATGCCCATCAACAGTAGACTGGATAAAGAAATTATGGGATATGTACTCTTTAGAATACTATACCGCAGTAAGAAACAACGAAATCCAGTCATTTGCAACAAAATGGAGGAATCTGGAACACATCATGCTGAGTGAAATAAGCCAGTCCCAAAGGGACAAATACCATATGTTCTCCCTGATCGGTGACAACTGACTGAACACCAAAAAGGAAACCTCCTGAAGTGAAACGGACACTATGGGAAACGGTGACTTGATCAGCATAGCCCTGACTGTTAATGAACAACTTAATACATTATCCCTCTTAGTAGTTTTTTTGTCTGTTCTACTTAATATGACTGGTTTAATTCTGTAATTAATACACAGTTATTCTTAAGTGTTAAAAATTAACTGAAATGTGATCCCTGTTAAACATAAGAGTGGGAATAAGAGAGGGAAGAGATGTATAATTTGGGACATGCTCAAGAGTTAAAACATGCTCAAGAGTTAAAAACATACCAGGGGATTCCAATTCAATCCCATCAAGGTGGCATGTACCAATGCCATCTCACTAGTCCCAGTGATCAATTTCAGTTCACAATTGATCATAATGAAAGGACTAAGAGTCAAAGGGAGCACATAAACAAGTCTAGTACCTGCTAACACTAACCGATGGAATAAATAAAGGGGAGAGTGATCCAACATGGGAAGTGAGATACTCAGCAGACTCATAGAATGGCAGATGTCCTAAATAGCATTCTACTTATTTTTTTAAGAGAAAGATCATACTAACAAGATATCACCTGTTGATCTGTATGCAATCATAATTGGGCAGTTTAAATAATGCTTATTAAAAAGAAGATAACAGTAAGCATTTTAGTTGTCATCTAAATATTACATATGTAATATGTAATAACACTCTTGTGCAAGTGCCAAATTCTTATGGAATCCTTTCCCATCCAACCATGACTCCCCCTACTCAAAAGCATCCAATGTCTCCTACTTAATTCAGAGTAAAGCCAAATATTTCCAATCACCTAAAGAGCTGTGTTTTACCTAATTCTCTCTTGTTTTCCATCTCCTATTCCTCTCTTGTTTAGTTCCTCCCAAACCACCCTGTGCTGTGCCTAGAGTAGTTGAGACCACGGGCGTCAGGACAATTTTATTACCAAGTTCCAGCGGGGAATGATTTTCCTACGTGCTCATGAATCTTTCCCCCTCATCTCCTTCAAGTCTCCTTCATTCATTTCACTTTTCCAGGCAGTCTTTCCCTGGTCCCCTATTCATGTTTTAATCCCCATCCTCAACCTGGGGACCTCTTAGCTGCATTCCCTATTCATTCTCTCTGTGACTCAACACCATTTTGTATTGTCTGTACCTTTCTTGCCTCCACTTGTTTCTACTGCTGATCTTCCACCACAATGCAGGATCCATAAAGCTTTTCCCTACAGCATAGAAAAGCACTTGTCCACCAGCAGGAATTCCTCGAACATGTATAGGATTGCTAATACAAATGTGAGAAATAGTTAGACTTTGTATCCACAAGAGAGTCAATTGAAGTTACCCATGTTATACTATCTTTATTTTTAGCACAGGAATAGCTGTTAACTATATGTTTTTGTATATTTCAAATTGAAATATTCTCTATTTTTAGGGCAATTAAATATGTTAGAATTTTAGAACTACAGATATGCAAGGGTAATGTGCAATGCTGAACATGAATACTTTAAATCTCAAGGCATGTTGCCAAGTAACTATTTTACATTTCTCTCCTCGCCCCTCCCATTGAAAACCTGAGGAGTTAGTCTCTAAATCATCCACTTCATTAAGCAGAAATGCAACTCCTTGCCAGTCTCGGAATGGAATGGTTGCTTGAATTGTCTTTGTGCTTTAGTACACTGCCTCCACTTCCTCTCCTAATCTATTTTGCAGCGAAACGTAATTTCTTTTCTAAATTGGTGTTGTGTGCTGCCAGTTCTGATATTTTACTATCCACATTCTCATCAGCATTATCATCTCTAAACTTCTGAATCGAAAGCATCACAGAGAATTGTTCTGAAATATGTTTTGATTGAAGTACCATCTTGCTTAAACATATCAAAATTAATTGTGCTTCTCATACAAATGCGTGTGTGTGTCTTTACATATTAGATTGCTTCTTATATGCCAGAAAGCATTAAAAACCTTTCTATTTACATTTTTATAGGATATGGCCTGATTTCAAAAATAGAGTTATTTATCTTATTGGCAAAAATATTATTGAATAGTTTTCTAAGGATGCTGATTTTTATTTTCTATATTATTAGAATATGACATTTCATGGTTTTGCACAATAATTTTTTTACTGAATATTAACTTCAAGATCTTTGAGGGACTTTAAAACATGTTATATCATATCAGCAAGTATAATATAAAAATCTCACATAAAATGAATGTATAGTATTTCTCATCAACTTGTTTTTTATTTTTAAAATCTGCAACCATTTTTCATTAATTATAATTCATTCAACATATTAAGTTATATTGTAGGTAATTTGTAGAGACCATGTGAGACCTGATGTGTGCCAGTGTTCTCTGCTCATATGGTTAGGGGTGGGATGTTTGAGTCTCACTATGTGCATCATTGCAGACTTGGGTAGATTATGACATCACACTGAGAAAACGTCCTTACAGTGAGGAATACGAGGTGCCAATTATGCTCATCAGGATACCAATTTGTCATATGTGCAAGAATATGTATGATAAGGTTTAATTTCCTTTTTCTTTATTATTAATGATGCCTTATACATGAAAGAAATTCCATCTTGAAATTTCTTAGAACCATTAATCCTCATGAAGTATATGAAGTAGTTAATTCTTGTCCATACTTTGAAATGGAAAAAGTAAAATCAGCTAATATGGATAAATAGTCCAGATATCAGGAGAATGGCTTTACATAAAATGCATTCCTGGAGCTGGTGCCATGGGCTTGGTGGGTTAAACTGCCACTTGAGACTCTCACATCCCACATGGGAGTGCCAGCTCAAGTTCTGTCAACTCTCCTTCTGATTCAGTTTCCCATTAAGGTACCTGGGAAGCAGAAGGCGATGGCTCAACTATTTGCCTTTCAGTCAGCCTCAAAGACAGCAGTTGCTGGCTTCTGGATTCAGAGCAGCCCAACCCCAACTGTTGTTGCAATTTGAGGAATGAACCAGGGAATAGAGGATCTTTCTCTCTCTCTGCTTTTCAAATAAATAAATTACCTTAAACGCACACACAGACACAGACCCACACACACATACACACACAGAGACACACACACGTCTGAGCAGAGATGTTTAAATGAGTGTTAATTTATTCAGGGTTTTAATTTTCTTCACATGTATGTGAGTGTGTATATGAGTGTGTGTGTGTGTATGTGTGTGTGTAGAACAATTTATAGCTGCATAGAAAAGAATAATTCAGATGCAAAAGAGGATTAATTTTTCTTTAATTCTTGATTAATAATAAGCTGAACTTTTCTTGTCCCCAATCCTGTTGCAATATGAAGATTCAAGCAGTAATTTTTTCATGCATATTTAGAGGAATTTATCCAAATGTGGTAATCTAAAAAAGCCCATTTAAAACATTTGGTCTATCTAAGCCTCACGTCACATAAACTATACAAGGATACTTCAAAAATTCATCAAAAATAGACTTTGAGAGTTTATTTTGGTGCCAAGAAAAGTTTTGGTGATAAAGCAATTTTTTCATAATACACATAAATGCATGTCATGAAAAAAATTTTGCTTGTATTTCAAATTTTTTACACCAAAATAAACTCACAGTTTTAATTCTATTTTTCCAGAAACTTTTTGAAGTACTCTTGTATTTCTCTTCAGGTGACTACTAGCAACATTCCTACTCAGTATTTTATTTAGAAATAGGCAGGTGGCTTTGTGTATACTGTATTACTTTTTATCCCAAAGCTGAAACTAATGTAATGTAGAAAATAGCAGAAACACTCAGCTAGCAATATTTATGTCTTATAACTGAAAAAGGAAATGAAAATTCTGCAAGTAACTAAAGGTAGAATAATCAAGTTTCTGGAAGGAGATTCCAAAGATCATAAGAAAATACAAAAAAGTACTATAAAAAGGGGGGGAACATGGAAATAAAATAAAAGTGTGGGCTGTGCCTGGCTTGAACAAAGTACAATCCAGAATGATGAATGGCAGCCATCTGCTTCTGCTTCTGCCTTTGGTTCTCACTTGTTTCTTCTCTGTTTCCTTGGCAACTTGTTCATGATTTTGTAATAGCACTTGTATCTTTTTGACCTATCTACTTACCTGAACCTCTCTGCCTTTAATTCATACTCTACTCCAGGAAAGAACAGAACACAATGCATCTTCAGATACTTAATTTTAAAGGATCTATGATAAATTAAATACTCAATAAACATTTGCTGGGTACAAAAAAAGGACTTACTTGGATGTAGAAATAATTATATTCAGAGACACTTACTTTAATTAATTAAAACATCTCGAGAACAGTTGAGAAATTCAGCTTTCTGTGGATAGCAAACATCTGCATTCTGATATATCCATATCCAATAATATTCTCACTTAGCTTTGTATATGAGCAATAGGATATTTTCCTTTGTTTTCACTTAAAATATTTTTCTGTAGCATTTTTCTACTTCCATTTTGTTCCCTATATATCTTTAAGATAACTTAGCAATGGGTTCATATAACTTCTCCCTACCTACTTCTCTAAGTTAGACATATTCAAAAGGCATCTAGATAGCTGGCCTTAAAAAATCTATGTTTTACTTGCATAGCTATTAGTTGTAGAAATAAAAGCACAGATATTAGATATAAAGTGGATTTTAAAAATTATTTTATTTTTAATGGATTAATGAAGCAATTGTGTGACTGTGAAACTAATATCTGACAATAATTTATCATGTACTGGCTTAACTTTCTCAGTAATTTTGTCACTCTCTCAAACAATATCTACGGCTCAAATTTTCTTTGCATTATTTCAAAGTCAGTAACATTTTATATCATCGTTATTATTACTTTTAGTATACTTTTAGTGCTTTACACTATTAGCTAATTAAAACTTCCAAAATTACCATGAGGTGGGTAATATAATTAAGTCTTATTTTGAAGAAGAAGGAACTTACGGCTTAGTGCTAATAATTTTTTTTAAGATTTATTTATATATTTGAATGTCAGATTACACAGAGAGAGGAGAGGCAGAGAGAGAGAGAGAGAAAGAGACAGGTCTTCCATCCAGGGGTTCACTCCCCAATTGGCTGCCAACAGCTAAAGCTGCGCCGTTCCAAAGCCAGGAGGCAGGAACTTCTTCTGGGTCTTCCCATGCTGATGCAGGGGCCCTAGGACTTGGGCCATCTTCCACTGCTTTCCCAGGCCATAGCAGAGAGCTGGATCAGAAGTGGAGCAGCTGGCCCTTGAACTGGCCATATGGGATGCCGGCACTGCAGGCAAGGGCTTTAACCCGCTGCACCACAGTGCCAGCCCCAGTGCTAGTAATTTTTAAGTTCAGGATTTAAAACCAAAAAAATCTGTCTACAGAATGTAATACGCTATGTTCCTTCCCATTATGCTGACCACTTAATCTGAGATGGTAAGAAATCAATCGGTGATGTTTATATGCCATCCAACCTATGATATTGTTATAGTAATCCAAACAGAGTAAAGCAAATATTAATGGAAATTCTTACAGACCAGATGATTTGTATATTTTTGTATTCTCATCCTTAGTTTCTTATCAAACATTTAATAACTGATTAATAAAAAAGCATAAATTAATGATATATGTGGTGCAAGTTTATATATCTCAAGATTTTATATATGATTCTATAACCAATTGTAAGTACTAGAGAAATAGTATCGAAAAATGACAAACTTAATTTTTTAGGATTTATTTATTTATTTGAAAGAATTACATGGAAATAGGGAAAGACAGAGACAGGTCCAGTACCCCAATGGCCACAATTACCTGGGCTGGACCTGGCCAAAGCCAAGAGCCAGGAGCACTATCTGGGTCTCCTACGTGAATGGAAAGGGCCCAAGCACTTAAATTACCTTCTGCTGCTTTCTCAGGCCATTTGCAGTGAACTGGCTTTGAAGTAGAGCAGCCAGCACAGGAATCCACGTCCATGTTGAATGCTGGCTGGCAAGTAGCGACATAACCCCCTACGCCACAGTGGCAGCCCCAGCACACTTAATTTTCAAAGTCATTCTCACCCCCTCAACTGACTTGTTTCAGGAATCATAACTTAGACTACTAGTATTTATTATATGTAATGGAATCAGAACTGCAAAGCGATTAGTATTATCAATATGCCATTTCTTCCTTATTAACCAATAAAATTAGTCAAGAATCAAATATTTCTATTTTGAACTGTTTTGCTTATTTGTTTTCTTTTAAGTTTTTTCTATGAGTTTTTCTACAGATAAATTAACATATTTTAAGTGGTATAGTTTGATAACTTTTGATAAATGTGTACATCGATATAAATAAATAATTCCTGTAACAACATGAAGAACACTTTGATGCCTAGCTCTGATAATTTCTATGCTCTGAAAGCAAAAATTACTGTCTAGATCTGCATATAAATGAGAGAATGTTCTGCCTTTTTGCCTTATAATAATATCTGTGAGAATCAACATTGTTGTGTTTATAAATAGTTTGTTCATTTTTATTGCTGACTGTATTTCATTTTGTGAACCATATTTTGCATACACAAGTTCCTATTAATATACATTTGTCTCTTTCCAGTTTTGCAATATGATGAATAAAGCTATTGTGAATATTTATTTTTGAGAGCATAGATATTCATTTCTTCTGCATAAATGTTTAAGATTTCAATTTGCAAGTAAGTTTTTACCAAATCTGAGAAATCTATGCTTCATTTTTTTTTCTCAATGTGTTACATCTCCTATTACTTTTTTTTCTTTTCGGGTAAGTTACATTCATTTTTAAATTTTTTATAGTACCCTGTATGTTCCTAAATTTTTTTTAATTTTTATTTTCTCTCTCTCTCTCATAATTTCTGTTGACCTATATTTAAAGTTGTGAACTCTGTCATCTGACAATTGTGCTTTCCTAAATATCTCAAGTAGTGTTTAATGCCAGGTATTATATTTCTTCTTTTAAAGATTTCTTTATTGGTGCAGATACTGTGGCACAGTGTGTTAAGGTGCCACCTGCTGTACTGGCATCCAACTTGGGCATTGGTTCCAGTCTCGGTTGTTCCATTTTCAATCCAACTCCTTGCTAATGTTCCTGGGAAAGCAGCAGAAAATGACCCAAGTGCTTGAGGCTCCTACACCCATGTGGGAGACCCAGATGAAGCTCCTGGCTCCTGGCTTAGGTTTGGCCCATCCCTGGCCATTGTGGCATCCTGGGGAGTGAACCAGTGGATGGAAGATCTCTCTCTTTCTGCCACTGCCTCTCCATTTCTGTGACTCCATCTTTCAAATAAATTAATTAATATTTTGTTATTTATTTATATATTTGAAATCTAGAGTTACAAAGAGAGAGTTACAGAGAGATAGAGAGGGAGAGAGAGAGACAAAGATCTTCCATCTGCTGCCTCATACACCCAAATGGCAGCAGTGGCAAGGGCTGGTTATGCCAGTGACACGATGTTTTTTTTTGTTTGTTTGTTTGTTTGTTTTGTTTTTGTTTTTGTTTTTGTTTTTTTGACAGGCAGAGTGGACAGTGAGAGAGAGAGAGACAGAGAGAAAGGTCTTCCTTTGCCATTGGTTCACCCTCCAATGGCTGCCTTGGCTGGCACACCGCGGCCGGCGCACCGCGCTGATCCAATGGCAGGAGCCAGGTGCTTCTCCTGGTCTCCCATGGGGTGCAGGGCCTGAGTACTTGGGCCATCCTCCACTGCACTCCTGGGCCATAGCAGAGAGCTGGCCTGGAAGAGGGGCAACCGGGACAGAATCCGGTGTGCCGGCGCCGCAGGGTGGAGGATTAGCTCATTGAGCCACGGCGCAGGCTATGATGTTTTAATTTATCTAACTTTGTCATATATTTTGAAATATATTATAAAGTCTTTATTCTTTTTACTCAAGATTGCTTGGCTATTTGGGGTCTTTTATAGATCCATACAAAGTTTTATAGTGTGTTTTTTCTAGTTCTGAGAAAAAAATTGCAATTTTGATATCGATTGCATTGAATCAGGAAATATCTTCGAGTATTAAGCACATTTTAGTGGCATCGACTCATTCAATTCATGTACACAGGATGACTTTCCATTTCTTCATGTCCTCTTCAATTTTTTTCATCAAAGAATTAAAGTTTTCACCACAGAGATTTTTCAGCGTTTTGGTTAAATTTATTGCCACTTTTGTAGTTATTAGAAATGACATTGCTGTATTCATTTCTTTTTCAGATAAGTCATTCTCGATGTATAACTATACTACTTATTTTTGTACATTGACTGTATATCCTGCAATTTGCTGAATTTATATTAGTTTAAGCAGCTTTTGGCATTGTTTTTGTGATTTTTTTATATAGGATAATATCACAAGCAAGTCATGAGAATTTGACTTCTTCCTTTTCAATTTGGCTATTCTTTTTTTCTTTTGCCAATTTTTTTAGTTAGCTAAATAAAATATGGTTTTTGTCCTTATTTCTATGTATGTATCACATTGTTGATTTGCATATGTTAAACTATTCTTACATCCTTGAATGAATCTCACTAGATCATGCTTAATGCTCACCTTAATGTAAGTTAGATCCCATTTGCTAGTAGTTCGTTGATAATTTTTGTTTCTATATTCGTCAAAAACATTGGCTTGTAATTTTCTTTTTGTTGTCTTCTTGTCTGTTTTTTTTTTTTGTATAAAAGTAATGCTGACATCATAGAATGAATTTGGGAAAATTCTAACTTCTAATATTTTCGAAATAATTCCAGAAATATTTGTGTTAATCCTCTTCAAAGGACTGTAATAATTCAGCTGTGAACTCATCTGGTCTTGGGCTTTCCTTCAATGGGAATTTTTTTTTTTATTACAGATTAAATCCCACTGTTACTCATTGGTCTGTTTAGATATTCCATTTCTCTTGAGTCACTCTTGGTAAGGTGTATGTGTATAAGAATTTGTCCATTTCTTCTACACGATCAAATCTGTTGCCATATTCATAGAAGAGTCATTTTATTTCTGATGTATTGGTGATAATGTTTCCATTTTCAAATCTTGTTTTTATAAAGACATTTATTTATCTGAAAGGCAGAATTACAAATAGAAAGAGGGAGAGAGAGAGAGAGAGAGAGAGAGAGAGAGAGAAAGAAATCTTCCATCTGCTGCTTCACTCCCCAAATGGCTGCAGTGCAGCTGGGTCATGCCAAAGCCTGTATCCTAGAGGCCCAGATACCTGGACCATCTTCTGCTGCCTTCCCAGATGCATTAACAGGGAGCTAGATGAGAAGTGGAGCAGCCAGGACTTAACTTAGGCTAATAATGGATGCTGCAAATGATGGCTTAACCCACTGCACCGCATGGCAGCCCCTTATCTCTAATTCTATGTATTTGAATCTTCTCTCATTTTTTATTTGTTAGTGTATTTAAGGTTCATTAATTTTGTGAATGTTTTCAAAAAACCAGCTCTTCATTAATCGATACTTTGTAAGTTTCTAGTTTCTATATCATTAATTTGTGTCCCTAGTTGAGTTTGATTATTTCATTGCTTCTATCGGTTTGGTTTATTTTTTTAAAGTTTCATTTATTTATTTGAAAGACAGAGTTACAGAGAGGTTAAGGCAGAAAGAGAGGTCTTCCATCCAGGGGTTAATTCCCCAGATGGCTGCAATAGCCGGAGCTGTGCCAATCCAAAACCAGGAGCCAGGAGCTTCCTCCAGGTCTTCTCTTGTGAGTGCAAGGTGCCAAAGATTAGGGCCATCTTCTACTACTTTCCCAGGCTATAACAGAGAGCTGGATCGGAAGAGGAGCAGCCGGTTCTCCAACTGACGTCCATACAGGATGCTGGCACTGTAGGCAGCAGCTTTCGCTGCTACACCACAGCATGGGCCCCTCAGTTTGGTTCAGATTTGTCCTTGTTTATCTACTTTGAGGAGTAGTGGTAAATTGTGTATTTGAGATCTTTCTGTTTTATTGGATGCAACAATCGACTGGTATAAACTTCCCTCTTAGTACTGAGTTGTTACATTACGTAGATTTGGCATGTTGTGTTTCCAGTTTTATTGATTTCAAGAAATTTTAAAATTTCCTCTTTGATTTCTTGCTTGATCTATTTGTTCTTGAGAATTAAGATGTTTAATTTCCATATATTTATTCACTTTCCAAAGGTTTACTTGTTAATGATTTCCACTTATAGTCCACTTCGGTCAGAGAAGAGCTCAGTATGATTTCTAGTCTTGCAAGTGTATTGGGACTTTTTGTGATTTCTTATGTGATCTGTTCTGGGAAATGTTCCATGTGTTGTTAAGAATTTATATTCTGCAGCTATTGGATGGAAAGCTCTGTAGATAGTCATTAGGTCCAGTTAATCTAGAATGTAATTTAACTCTGCCATTTCTTTGTTGAATTTCTTTGTAGCTGATCTATTTCTGAAAGTGAAGTGTTGAAGTTCCAGAATATTATTGTATTGGAGTCTCTTTCCTCTTAGGTCTATTAATAGTTGCTTCAGGTATTTGGTTGCTCCAATATTGGAAACATATAAATTTAAGTTGTTATTAGTTAATTGTTGTTAAATTGAAACCTTTATCATTACATAATGACCTTCCTCGTCTCTTTTTACTGTTTTCAACATAAAATTTTTTTGTATTATAGAAATATGGCTTTTCTTGCTTTCTTGCAGTTTCCATTTGCTTTGAATATCCTGTTCCATCTTTTCACTGTCAGTCTATACGTGTCCTCAGTCGGTTTCTTGTACACAGGATAGAGTTTGGTCTTTTTTTGTTAATTCATTTCGTCATGCTAGGTCTTTAATTGGAGAATTCAGCCCATTGTCATGTAAAGTAATTATTGTTTAGTAAGGTCTTACTAATGCAAATGGGTTACACACCATGTTTTCAATATTAAGTCTTCTAAATTTGTTTGTGTAGTTACTCTTACCAGTAAGTTTTCTAACTTATGATATTTTTTTTCTTCTTGTTACCAGCTCTTTCTTTCAGTTTGAAAGACTTTCTGCAGCAGTTTTTGTAACAAATATCTGACAAAATTCTCTTAGCTTTTGTTTGTCTTGAAATTTATTTATCTTTCCTTCATTTCTGAAGGACAGCTTTGCTGAATACAGTATTCTTGGTTTCTATTTTTATTTTTCCTGCGGTATTCTAAAAGTCTTATTACATACTTTATTGGCAGATAAGGTTTCTGTTGAGAAGTCTGCAGTCACATGAATTGGGACCCTTTCTATATGCTACTTGCATCTTTTGTGATGTTAAGAATCTTCTCCTTATCTTTTGCTTTGGAGAGTTTGGTTATAATATGTCTTGGTGTGGATTTGTTTGGGTTGAATCTCCCTGGTGACTCCTGATCTTTCTGTACTACCATTCTATGGGTTTAAGAATTTTTCTTTCATTATCTCTTCCAATATGTTTTCTAGCCCCTTGGGAACCTTCAGTACCTCCTGAATCCCAATAACTTGAAAATGTCCTCTTTTCCTGTTATTTCATATATCCTGAAGGCTTTCTTCATTCCTGGGGTTCTTTTTTTTTTTTTTTTTTTTTTTTTTGCTTTTGTTTTACTTACAATTGCATACTTTCAAGCAGCTTGTCATCAAGCTCACTGATTCTTCTGTTTGATCTGTTTTGCATTGATGCCTTTTGTTACATTTTTAATTTCACCTAGCCTGATTTTCAGTTGAAGGATCCTCCTGATTTTATTTAATTACTTTCATCTTTTCTGACAAATTTATCTATACAATATTGAATTAATCATTTCTGTTTTCTTGAATTTCTTTTGGTTTCCTAAAAACAGCTATTTTTAAATCCCCTTCTAAGCATTTGGAAGTTCCAATTCCTATGTAGTTGGTTTCTGGCACCTTATTTTGTTCATTAGGTGAGGTCATGGTTCCCTGGAAGTCCGTGATGGTTGCTAATGTGTGCTGTCATCTGCACATTGAAGGATTAGTTTTTCTTTAAAGGCCTCTTCCTGGGCCAGTGACAGGCACAGCCTCCTTGTCCTGTGTCCCCAAATGCCGAGATACTAGATTACATCTGGAGTCTACAGCTCATCGAGACTAGTGCATCCTGGGGGATAGAACGAAACCTCACCCTCCTCTGGTCTGTCTGCCCCTGAGGTGGGCTCACTGATGAAGCTACACCTATCAGTCACTGATAATACTGCCTGTGTCACAAGACTGCTCAAGGAGCAACACAGAATTCTACTGGGCACTGAAGCAAATCCAGAGGCTCTGTCTTTAGACACTGGCCTAGGGATAGGGACTATTAGGACGTGCCCAGTACTTGGTCATATTAGCCTGGCACCACATCCCAAAAGAGCTCTGATTCCTTGCTGTCTTCCTAAAGCTATAGGAGGGGCAGCCCTTAGATATTCAGGCAGACCTGGGGTGGGTCATACCTGGGACTCAATCCCAAGATCCTGTGCAATTTGGGGGTTCACACCATGTCAGGGAGAGGCTGATGGTAATACACATTGAGGCAAGTTTGTCTCACCAGTGTACAGGTTCCTGCCTGATACTGGGGCAAATCCAGAGTCTCCATTGGCAGGCACTGGTCTGGGGATGAATACTTGTAGGATCTGCTAACCCTTAGGCGTTACTCCTTGGCTCCTTGATATATGTCTAAGTTTGGAATGGGGGAAATAAAGACAGATTCCTGGCCACACAGATTGGCACTGGGCTGGTCACCCCTGAGTTCCACAGTTCCTGATCCCCTCAAAGTCCATGGGTGTCCATCAGGTCCATGTGAGGCTGTCAGTGACATGTTAAAATAAGTCCAAGCCACCAGAGTTCATATCTCTATAGAGTTGGTTTCAGGTTCAGTCTCTGAGCACCAGCTTGGGGGTAGAGGCCTTTGAGCTTATCAAGTGCCAGATTTGAGCATGTTAAGTCCAGTTCTGAGCTCGGAGGTGAGGTGTTAGCTCTCTCTACTACTCTTTCTGTACTTCTCAAGTTTTGCTTTATGCTGGTAGTTAGGGAAGGGCGATAAAGGGCTCCTGGCTGTGGAAGACCCAAGTGTCCACTCTACAGGTATGGACTGACAGAGGCCAGGCAGTTCAGTGCAGCTGATTTTTCAGCTGTCACTGGGATTCAAGTCACTCTTCCTCTTCCAAACTGGAAATGTCTTTCCACACCATAGTCCTTGGAGCTCAGCGAAAGAGTTCTCTTTCTTCAATCTGACTTTTCTTAGGATTATAACATGACATGGTACTGGGGTCTCTCATGTGGCATCTGTAGCTCTTGTGAAGGTCACGTGGTGTGTGTAGAGAGGTTCAAACTCGTGTCTCTGCCAGGAGGTAACTCCCAAAGCCTCTTATTCAGCAGCCTTCTTGGATTTCTCATTTAATTTTTTTTTTTTTTTTACAGAGTAGTTCTATGATATCCATGACATTAGGGTACTACTCCTAAGATGCGTCATTTTGGAGTTGTAATTAAGTGCCTGGGTTGATCACAGCAATTGCTCCACTCTGTTTTAGAACTCCTCCATTGCTTAGTGATGTTTGATATCCAGAATTATAGCTCCACAACTTTCTGGTAGCTCTTCCATTCCATGTACTTCAAGTATTGTCATTTTCATGCGCAGTTTAGTATTTCAGGACACACAGAAGCGTCTCTTCTCTGTAGTACTCCTATCCCTTCCTCCCGCATCTAATAATTTTCTTTTTATTTGGTGAAGCAGTTATGGTCTCCATAGGCTCTATTGGCTTGCTCTGATTCCAGGGAGTGACTCTGGAATGAAAAATAAAGGTGATATTGGAGCTCACTCCATGCATCACACTTCTCTACCCTCAAAGATCATAATTCCAGATTCCTTGCCATTCAACATTATTAAAAAATGGCTTGGGCCAGCGCCGTGGCTCACTAGGCTAATCCTCCAGCTGTGGTGCCGGCATCCTGGGTTCTAGTCCCGGTTGGGGCGCTGGATTCTGTCCCTGTTGCTCCTCTTCCAGTCCAGCTCTCTGCTGTGGCCTGGGAGTGCAGTGCAGGATGGCCCAGTTCCTTGGGCCCTGGACCCGTGTGGGAGACTAGGAGGAAGCACCTGGCACCTGGCTTCGGATCAGCGCAGTGCGCCGGCCGCAATGCGCCGGCCGAAGCAGCCACTTGGGGGATGAACCAACGGAAAAAGGAAAACCTTTCTCTCTGTCTCTTTCTCTCACTGTCTAACTCTACCGGTCAATAAATAAATAAATAAATAAATGGCTTGTGTATTTTACTCAGTTTTAGTTGTTTTTCATGGCAATGTATTCTGATATGTCACTGTGACAAGAATAGCAGAGGATGCAACCTTATACTGTGTTTTTAGGAAAATCACCTCTAATTTTCCATATTACCTTTTCTGGTTGTTTGTTTCACAGGTTTCAGGTAACCTATACTGTATATATTCTCTTTTTTTAAGATTTATTTATTTATTTGAAAGGCAGAGTTACAGAGAGACAGAGGCAGAGAGATGTCTTCCATCTTCCATCTTCTGGTTCACTCCCCCAGTTGGCCACAATGTTCAGAGCTGCGACAATCTGAAGCCAGGAAGCCAGGAGCTTTTTCCAGGTCTCCCAATTGGGTGCAGGGGCCCAAGAACTTGGACTATCTTCCAATGCTTTCCCAGGGGCATGGGAACTGAATCAGAAGTGGAGTAGCCGAGACTCGAACTGGCGCCCATACGGGATGCTGACACTGCAGGAGGTGGCTTTAAATGCTATGCCACTGCGTTGGTCTCTACATTCATATTTAATGGACAGGTAATCTTCTTTGATTTAATTAAATTAATGAGACATGTTGGTTAAAAATATTGGTCTAAAGCAAATAAGATTTATAAAATTTGTACTTGCCACCTTGATGGGATTGAATTGGAATCAACTGATAGGTTTCTAACTCTACCATTTGGGGCAAGTCAGCTTGAGCATGTCCCAAATTATACATCTCTTCCCTCTCTCACTATTCCAAGGGATCAATTTCAGTTCACAATTGCTCATAATGAAAGGACTAAGAGTCAAAGGGAGCACATAAACATGTCTAGTACCTGCTAACACTAACCGATAGAATAAATAAAGGGGAGAGTGATCCAACATGAGAAGTGAGATACTCAGCAGACTCATAGAATGGCGGATGTCCTAAATAGCGCTCTGGCCTCAGAATCAGCCCTAAAGGCATTCGGATCTGGCTGAAAAGCCCATGAGAGTATTTCAGGCATGGAAAGCCAAGACACTCTGGCAAAAGATCTCTGCGAGTGAGATCCCAGTGGAAAGAACAGGTCATCAAAGAAGGAGGTACCTTTCTCTGAAGGGAGGAGAGAACCTCCACTTTGACTATGACCTTGTCTAAACAAGATAAGAGTCGGAGAACTCAGAGGGCTTCCATAGCCTTGGAAACTCATGACTGGAGCATAGGGAGATTACTGATGCCATAGACGGGAGTGTCAATTTGTAAAGTCAACAACAGGAGTCACTGTGCACTTATTCCTCATGTAGGATCTCTGTCCTTAATGTGCTGTGCATTGAGATTTAATGCTATAACAAGTACTCAAACAGTATATTTCACTTTGTGTTTCTATGGGGGTGCAAACTGTTGAAATCTTTACTTAATGCATACTGAACTGATCTTCTGTAAAAAAAAAAAAAAAAAAAAAGAAATTATCAATTCCCAACTTGACTCTCACTGGGATTAAACATGACAATAGGTCTGATCTGATTGCATCATCATTTAAAAAAAATCATCTATTATTTTTCACTTTATGTTTCTGTGTGGGAGCAAACTGTTGAAATGCTTACTTAATGTATACTAAGCTGATCTTCTGTATATTAAGATAATCGAAAATGAATCTTGATGTGAATGGAAGGGGAGAGGGAGTGGGAAAGGGGAGGGTTGTGGGTGGGAGGGACGGTATGGGGGAAGCCATTGTAATTCATTGTAATTTATATTCATTAAATAAAAATTAAAAAAAAAGATTTATAAAATTTGTAAAACAGCAAATTTTAATTTTGGAGTAATTTTTTTCTTTGAAATGGATTATGGTAGAATGGAAAGATTGAAAAACAAAATGAAGATTTACTCCAATTTATCTGTTGATTTTTAGACTTCTCTTTTAAAAACATTAAGCAGTTTCCATCTTTGTTCAAACTAACTTTATTTTTAGATTTATTTAAGCTAACTGTTTAAATTGATACTGTATTAACATGTTTCTTATCACTGTACTCAATGTTATCAAAATTGTAGAGTACTTGTGGCAAAAATAATGCATAAATACAATTGTATGAATAGTGCAATATAGACAAATATTGAAAATATTGTATTTGAAACAATTATTGATATGCAATACCAACATGACATAGTAAATGATTCACATTGAGGAAAGTGGCATTTGTTTTAGGAATTTTTTTTTAGAATGTGGATGGATTGCATATTAAATGTATTTTATCCTAGTATATACCAAAGAATCAAAGATTAACTGTTTTACTTTTTCAAGCATCCTTCTAATGTTTTTCAATATATTTAGTCTATGGTTCAAACATATACATATATGATATTTTGGACATATATTTAATTCTATTATTTTTCTCAAGCATATAGTTATGGATTTTGTTTTTTAGCTATTCACAAATTTATTCTTTGAGTTTTCTGCTTGAGAAGAAATATTTGTGCAACACTTTCTGTTTGGTCAATTCATATAAATTTTATATGCTATATCTTTTAAATTTTCAAGACATTACTTTTAACAATGGACTAATTAATTTTTCACTTAAGTTTGATTAATTAAATAGATTTGAAAGACCCTTTTTTAAAAATTTAACACTGACTTACATTGAATCATAAAAACTGTCACTGTTATTAGGTAATTAGTTTGAAGGATGTAGAAAATATAATATATCGCTTTATTTAAGTCTCATTCTAATCCTCTTTTAGGAGCATTCAAATAGTTCAAAAGAATTAATTTGAGTTAGGCACTTGATTTATGGAGCACTATTTCTGAATATCACCTGTTTGCAGAATAAAAATATTTCTTCTGTGTATTTCCTTTAATGACTTTGAATTTAAAATGAACTTCGGTTTTAAATTTAGCATTCAAAGGTGAAGAAAATTGTCCTTGTTGACTCCTTATAATCATCTCTAAACCAGTTTATTACATAATCTCCCTTTTAATCAGAAAAAAGTAATACTTCAAAAATATCATTTGGAATTTCTCATGTGAACCACTTTTGCATGTTTGTGAAAGAACTGAACAAGAATTTTCAAACCTAATGCAAAAGACAAGCACACTTTTTTTCTTCAAATTTTCTGAATTTAATAGTTTCCAATTTTTTTTTTTTTTTTTTTACAGGCAGAGTGGACAGTGAGAGAGAGAGACAGAGAGAAAGGTATTCCTTCTGTTGGTTCACCCTCCAATGGCCGCCGTGGCCGGCGCACTGCGCTGATCCGAAGCCAGGAGCCAGGTGCTTATCCTGGTCTCCCATGGGGTGCAGAGCCCAAGGACTTGGACCATCCTCCACTGCACTCCCTGGCCACAGCAGAGAGCTGGCCTGGAAGAGGGGCAACTGGGACAGAATCCGGCTCCCCAACTGGGACTAGAACCTTGTGTGCCGGCGCTGCAAGGTGGAGGATGAGCCTATTGAGCCTTGGCGCCGGCAGTTTCCAAGTTTTAAAGTAAAATTACCTATTGATATAAACTTTCCTGTTAACACTGCTTTTCCTGCATCCCATAAGTTTTGGCATGTTGTGCTGCACCTATTTTGCTTTCCATACTTTTAAAAGGATTTTTAATTACTATTAGAAGATATTCAGGACTGGAAGTATGCCTCTCTTACAATTAGACAATTTTAAAAGCTGCCTAAAATTCATTCATTGTGAATAAAATATGCTTTAACATGCAACATTTGTGGAAATGTAAATTAGTACAGCCACTGTGGGAAGCAGTATGGGGATTTACTAAAAAAAAAACTCAAAAGATACAAAAATGTTATATCAAAGAGATGCCTGCACCACTAGATATATAGCAGCACTGTTCACAGTAGCCAAATTATGTAATCTACCAAGGTGTCCATCACCAGACAAATGGATAAAGAAAATGTGATAAATACAAATATACACACTGGGATATAATTCAGTTATAAGAAGAATGGAATTTGGGGGGAAGTTGCGTAGAAGAGGGAGGAAGTGTGTTTATAAAACTGATACTTTCTGTTCAATTTTTCTCTTAAGCTAAAACTGCTCTTTTGAAAAGTCTACATAAGGGTATAAAGAAAAAGTTTCCCCTTTTCCTTCTTAAAAAAACTGAATTATTCTCTCCCTTTTTGATTCTATCAGCTAGTATTTGCAGACACTAGTCTTGTTTATGTGATCCCTTTGGTTCTTAGTCCTATCATTATGATCAATTGTGAACAGAAATTGATCACTGGGACTAGTGAGATGGCATTGGTACATGCCACCTTGATGGGATTGAATTGGAATCCCCTGGTATGTTTCTAACTCTACCGTTTGAGGTAAGTCAGCTTGAGCATGTCCTGAATTGCACATCTCTTCCCTCTCTTATTCCCACTCTTATAGTTAACAGTGATCACTTTTCAGTTAAGTTTCAGCACTTAAGAAGAATTGTGTATTGATTACAGTATTCAACCAAAAGTATTAAGTAGAACAAACAAAAAAAATACTAAGAGGGATAACATATTAAGCTGTTCATCAACAGTCAGGGTGAGGGCTGATCAAGTCACCATTTCTCATAGCGTTCATTTCACTTTAACAGGTTTCCTTTTTGGTGCTCAGTTAGTTGCCACCTATCAGGGAGAACAAGTGGTATTTGTCCCTTTGGGATTGGCTTATTTCACTCAACATAATGTTTTCCAAATTCCTAACAGGGATCACTTTTCAGTTAAAATTTAAACACCTAAGAATAATTGTGTGTTAATTACAGAGTTCAACCAATGGTACTAGAACAAAAAAAAATCCTAAAATGGATAAAGTATTACATTGTACATCAACCGTCAGGACAAGAGCTGATCAAGTCACTGTTTCTCATAGCGTCTATTTCACTTCAACAAGTTTCCCCTTTGGTGTTCAGTTAGTTGTCGCCAATCAGGGAGAACATATGATATTTGTCCCTTTGGGACTGGCTTAATTCACTCAGCATGATGTTTTCCAAATTCCTCCAACTTGTTGCAAATGACCAGATTTCATTGTCTTTTACTGCTGTGTAGTATTCTATAGATTACATATCCCATAATTTCTTTATCCAGTCTTCTGTTGATGGGCATTTGGGTTGGTTCCAGGTCTTAGGTATTGTGAAGTGAGCTGCAATAAACATTAATGTGCAGACAGCTTGTTTGTTTGCCAATTTCATTTCCTTTGGGTAAAGTCCAAGGAGTGGGATGGCTGGGTGGAATGTTAGGGTTATATTCAGGTTTCTGAGGAATCTCCAGACTGACTTCCATAGTGGCTTAACCAGTTTGCATTCCCACCAACAGTGGGTTAGTGTCCATTCCCTCCCCCATCCTCGCCAGCATCTATTGTTGGTAGATTTCTGAATGTGAGCCATTCTAACCGGGGTGAGGTGAAACCTCATTGTGGTTTTGATTTGCATTTCCCTGATTGCTAATGACCTTGAACATTTTTTCATGTGTCTGTTGGCCATTTGGATTTCCTCTTTTGAAAAATGTCTATTGAGGTCCTTGGCCCATCTCTTAAGTGGGTTGTTTGTTTTGATCCTGTGGAGTTTCTTGATTTCCTTGTAGATTCTGGTTATCAACCCTTTATCTGTTGCATAGTTTGCAAATATATTTTCCCATTCTGTCGGTTGTCTCTTCACTCTCCTGACTGTTTCTTTGGCAGTACAGAAACTTCTCAATTTGATGCAATCCCAAATGTTAATTTTGGCTTTGACTGCCTGTGCTTCTGGGGTGTTTTCCAAGAAGTCATTGCTGGTACCTATATCTTGCAGGGTTTTTCCAATGCTCTCTAATAATTTGATGGTGTCAGGTCGTAGATTTAAGTCTTTAATCCATGTTGAGTGGATTTTTGTGTAAGGTGAATGTTAGGGGTCTTGCTTCATGATTCTGCACGTGGAAATCCAATTTTCCCAGCACCATTTATTGAATAGACTGTCCTTACTCCAGGGATTGGTTTTGGACCCTTGATCAAATATGAGTTGGCTGTAGATGTTTGGATTGATTTCTGGTGTTTCTATTCTGTTCCATTGGTCTATCCATCTGTTTCTGTACCAGTACCATGCTGTTTTGATTACAACTGCCCTGTAGTATGTCCTGAAATCTGGTATTGTGATGCCTCCGGCTTCGTTTTTGTTGTACAAGATTGCTTTAGCTATTCGAGGTCTCCTGTGTCTCCATATAAATTTCAGCATCATTTTTTCTAGATCTGAGAAGAAGGTCTTCGGTATCTTGATTGGTATTGCATTGAATCTATAAATTGCTTTTGGGAGAATGGACATTTTGATGATATTGATTCTTCCAATCCATGAACATGGAAGATTTTTCCATTTCTTGGTATCCTCTTCTATTTCTTTCTTTAAGGTTTTGTAATTCTCATCGTAGAGATCTTTAACATCCTTGGTTAAGTTTATTCCAAGGTATTTGATTGTTTTTGTAGCTATTGTGAATGGGACTGATCTTAGAAGTTCTTCCTCAGCCATGGCATTGTCTGTGTATACAAAGGCTGTTAATTTTTGTGCATTGATTTTATACCCTGCTACTTTGCCAAAATCTTCTATGAGTTCCAATAGTCTCTTAGTAGAGAGAGTTCTTTGGGTCCCCTAAATAAAGAATCATGTCATCTGCAAAGAGGGATAGTTTGAGTTCTTCCTTCCCAATTTGTTTTCCTTTAATTTCTTTTTCTTGCCTAATAGCTCTGGCTAGAACCTCCAGAACTATATTGAATAGCAGTGGTGAGAGTGCATCAGAGGCTCAGAGCTCCCTGACTGCCTGGAATGGGCCATTGCAGAGGATTTCTTGTTCACCCTGAAGACTACAAGATTGTTTGTGTGGCTCGTGTGCCAGTGTGGATTGGGGTTGTACCCATTGTGGGCTAACCCAGGAAATGATCATCTTGGAAGAGAGGCATCATCACACCCTCTCTCCTAATGACAACAGAGGAGATCTAACATGCCAAACTTGGATAGCACCCTGGATCCTTGCACACTCTGGAGCACTACCAGAGCTCCCAGGCCACACCCAACACTCATTCACTGAAAGAGCAGACACTCCACTAAGACAAGCATAGGTCAAACAGAAAACCATAGAAGAAAACCAGTAAGTATTTCCACAAATGCCTAAAAATTAATGCAGAATTTCAAGAAACAAACCAGGAAGACAACATAACTCATTCAAATAGCACAATACCACTTAAATATTAGAATGTGAAGATGAAGAGATTGATGAAATCCCTGAAATGGAATTCAAAAGATTAATCATAGAGTTACCCAGAGGCAATGAGAAGCAAATCCTTGACTTAAAGAAATCCATACATGACATAGTTGAAAATTTTCCCATGAGATTGAGATTTTGAACAGAAATCAAACCAAAATATTAGAAATGAATAATTCAAATAAAAATATAGTCTGCCTTAACAGCAGACTTGGTGAAGCAGAAAAAAGAATATCTGAACTAGAAGACAAGTATTTGGAAATATCTCAGTCAAAAAAAAAGAAGAAATAATTAGAAAAATTAAAAACCATGTTTGAGATTTATTGAGTACTATCAACTGACCCAAAATAAAGGTCTTAGAAGATCCTGAAGGTATGGAATAACAGAACAGACTAGAAGGCCTATTCAGTGAAATAATTACAGAAAATTTCCCTAATTTAGAGAAACAAAGGGACACCCAAGTACCAGAAGCACATAGAATTCCTAATAGACATGATCAGAAAAAATCTGCACCATGTCACATTGTAGTCAATTTTCAACAGTAAAACACACACAAAAAAAGATTCTAAAATATGCAGGAAGAAAAAACCAGATTACTTTCACTGGATCATTTATTAGACTCACAGCTGATATCTTATAAGAAACCATACAGGCTAGGAGAGAATAGAGAGAAATAATCCTAGCTAACCACTAGATAATTTCAGATTCTATAGAATGGTCTGTTAAAGAAATTTCATATAAATGAAACCATATGTCTGATTTCTTTCACTTATGTATTTTTAAGATTCATTCATGTTGAGAATTTACCAGTACTTTATTAATTTTTTAAAGATGTATTTATTTATTTGAATGTCAGAGTTAAACAGAGAGAAGGAGAGGCAGAAAGAGAGAGCGAGGTCTTCCATCTGATGGTTCACTCCCCAGTTGGCAGCAACGTTCGGAGCTGTGCCCATCAGAAACCAGGAGCCAGGAGCTTCTTCCTGGTTTCCAACATGGATGCAGGGACCCAAGGACTTGGGCCATCTTCTACTGCGTTCCCAGGCCATAGCAGAGAGTTGGATTGGAAGTGGAGCATCCAGTTCTCGAACAGGCGCCCATATGGGATGCCGGCACTGCAAGCTCCAGCCCCTAATTTTTATTCATGGATAATATTCTGTTTTATGGATTGATCTCATTTTTCTTACATATTCATAAGTTGATTGATACTTATATTGTTTCCATTCTTTGTTTTTAAGAATAGTACTGCCATGGGTGTTTGTGTACATGTTGTTTTGGGCTGTATATTTTCACTTTTCTTAGGCATATACCTAAGAGCTTACACCTGGAATTACTAGGTTGTATGGTGAGTCAATTCCATGTATTTTGAAGAACTGCTGAACTTGTAGCCAAAGTAGCTGTGTATTTTTCATTCCCAACCAGCAGTGTTTCAGGATTCCAATTACTCCACTATCTTCTCAGCACTCAGCATTAGCTGTCTTTTTGAGGATAGTTACTCTAGTGATTGAGAAAGTAAAATTTTTTAATGTGGCATTAACTCTGCTTTTCAAATGAATAATGACAACATGCTTCTTTTCATGTGTTTATAGCTCATGTTTATATTTGGAGGAATGCTTATTCACATCATTTTCCTATTTGCATATCTGCCTTTTTACTATTGAATAATAAAAGCTTCTTATATATTATGGAATAAAGTTACTGTGGTCTACACAGTGTACAAATATTTTCTTGCATACAATGGCTTTCATTTTCTTAATCATATCTATTTGAACAATATGAGTTTTTATTTATTATGAAGTTCAATATGTTTCAGTTTTTGATGTGATATATAAGAAATTTCCTAATTCAGAATCATACTAATTTACTCAAATTTTCTTATAAAGTCTACATTTTCATCTATTTTTGGAATCAATGTTTATGTAATACAAATAGTGGATTTAAGTTCATCTTTTACATGTGCATGCATAATTGCTCAAGCATCACTTACTTGACAAAAAAGACTATTTCAGCTATTAATCCTTCAACATTTTTATGCACACTTCTCTCATTTGTCATCTTACACTTTCATTATGTATATGTTGTTACTCATTTTTTCCTCTGTTCCTCATATTTCATAATCTGTATCAATCATTTTCAAGTTAGCTTATTTTTTCTTCTGCTTGCTCAAATCTACTATTCAGGTGGTTTAGTGATTTTTATACTTAGTTATTCTATATTTCAACTCCACACTTTCTTTTTGGCTCTTTTAAACCATTTCTTTCTTGTTATGGGTATTCTCTGTGTGAACAGACATTGCCATCTCTTTTTATTTATTTATTTAAGCCTGATTTCCTTTAATTTAGTGAATAGAGTTGTAAACACCAACTTTCAAATTTTTGTCTTCTTAACCTGTCATTCAGGCTTTCTAAAAAGCAGTTTCTATTGCTTGATTTCTCTGCCAGTGAATGGATCATACTTTCCTATTTTTGTTTTGCATTTGTCATATTATTTGTTATGGTTGCTGAAAGTTCAATATTTTGCACGTTATAGGATAGCAATACTTGTTGCTGATCCAGTCTTTCCTGCTAGAATTTATTTTTGTTATTGTTTTCTTATTTTTGTTATTGTTTTCTTATTTGCTTTTTCATAAACTTGGCTGGACTATTTCAGTCATGTTTATTTTGCCTGCTATTTGTAGCCTCTGATAGTAACCCTTCATAGGGCACAGTCTGGGCCATTTGCACAATCACTCCACAATAACAATGGCTTCAGCTTGGCTTTCCTCAACTGTCTCTTCTCTGATCTCTCCTAAATTGCCCATTGTATCTGCACAATACACTCAATTGTTAACCTCTATTAATTACTAGGTAATTGCTCTATGTGTTTTTTCCATAATGCTCAGAGCATAAGCTGGGCCACACTCTGATCCAATTAATGTTGACTCTTCTGCAGCAGTAATTTTTGAGATCAGGCATTGAAACCTATGCTGTCCCCACACAGCTCTTAACTTTCTCTTTCCATGTTTCCCACCATTGAAATTCTGTTTTAGAATGATCTATAGTTAGTTTATTATTCAAATGGTTCATTAAAGTAATTTTTACAAAGCATAATGTGGTAAGGAATAATCTCTTAGAAGAACAGAATTATTTACTTTATGAAATGCTTTTCTATAGGACTATCAGCATAAATCCATTCATTTTACACTGGAAAAATGTAATGTTTTAGGGTTTTATTCCTTAACAACAAAGTAGTTGCTGAAATTAGTTAACCAATAAAAGCTAAAATTACCCATATCTGCTTAATCATATGATAGCCTTAGACCAAAGATACAAATATTTGTTCTATACTATTTATTGTGCTATTATTTATTTTTTAAGATTCTGTATAAAGGATATCAATGAGTATAATTTTATAATTTCGGTACCTTTAGATATATATATATATCATATATATGTATCATGTATCCACATATCATTTTTATATATATATATATATGTATCATATCCATTATATGTATGTATCATAGAATACCTCATATAAATACATCAGTCTAAAAATTAAGGGATTGTGGATAAATAACTGTATTGTGATAGTAATATACTTTTACAGTTTTATTTATTTGGAAAGCAGAGAGACAGACTCAGTGAGTGAAAGAACCACACCCTCTGGTGCACTCTTCAAATGTCCTCAATGGCAAGGGGATGGAAAGTCAAAGACAAGAGGCAGGACTGCCATAGAGGTCTCCCACATGAATGTCATCAATGCTGCATCCCAGGATATGAATTGTCAGGGAGCTGGAGTCAGGAGCCAAATCAAGAACCAAACCTAGATACTTTACTGTGCCACAGAGACATCTTAATCACTGGGTGAAATACTTGCTTCCGTATGTTCTTATGCAGATTTAACTTCTCTAGTCATTAATAGCATTAATGATACATTAACTTATAGAAACACTTGAGGGCACAATTTAGGCAGAGCAAAAATGGTGACAGGTGAATAAAGTAAATGTACTATTTGAAAACATTTTTTACTATAATTTGATTTTTGAGGCTAAATAGGATGACACATTGGAATGAAGTGCTATGGACGCTGACAAGAGAAACTATATTATTATTTTATAATTTTCTCTAGAAACATTTATTAAGCAATTTTAACATTAAATATATTATGCTATGCCAACATGCAATTTAATACATATAGGCTTTTAAAATTTAAATGCATAATTGTGCATATAGAGTCTATAATTATTTCATTGTAGTAAACAAAAAATATAGTTAAGTATTAAAGAGGACAGTATATGAAATTCTACCTTATTACCACATTAATACTTTGTTGCAAATAGAATGAAGCTGTAGTGGCTTGTCAAGAATAGTGATGAGTTGTTCAGGATAATGTTCTGCCTCAGGTTTACCACTTCTTCAAGGATTTGGTTTCTCATCCTGTGATTCAGAAAGCTTAGTTGCCAACAAACCTTCAGATAATCAATCACTGGCAGACACATGTACAGAAACCAAATTCACAAGAAAAAGTTTTGTAGCTAAAGTCAATTAGTTTCTAGTGGGGGTTATACCTGCCTTAGGTAAAATGTAATTTAAAGTGGATAGGATATCCAAGTTTCCAAAAGAAATAATCCAATGCAATTATTTTGAATTTGTGAGGTGACTTTGGTATAAAAAATTCCATTCCGCATATTCAAAATGAAATTGAGGGGGGGAAAAGTAGTGTGGCTTATATGTATGAATAATTTAACCAAAAAACAGAATGTAACCACCTTTGCAGTCATGGCATCCAAAACTTCCAGGACTGCTACAGAGGATGGATGTGTAGTGGTTAATCAAGTTTTAATAGTAACAATAATAATAATAATAAGTGCTTGTCTAATTTCCAGAGCAAAACACTTAGACCTGAATGAAGCTGTAAAATTTGCAAAATTCATTGTAAGAATTTTACAATCATTCTTGCCTTTTAATCTTTATATTTTTTAAAGTTTTATTGATTGATTTGAATGAGGGACAAAGAAAAAGGGAAAGACAGAGCTATATGTCATCTTTTGGCTTTTCCTTGTAATCATTAAGTTGGAGAATTTGTTTAGTTACATTTTATTTGATTATGCATCAATGGCTTATTTAAATGTCCTCAACTGTAGGACCATGGATTACTGTAAGAATGCATATGGCAATGATTAGCAAAGTATGTGAAATTGTTCCAAGGAAGTTATCAACTGTAAAGAATTCACCACCTACTCTTTAGCTCTCTAAGACAATATGATTGTTGTCTTTCTATGATTCTTTTTCTTCAACTACTGTGCTCCTTTTTAACTTATTGTCTGTCAAATCCATACTCTGATTTTTATCTAGGGTTTGTGAGACTCAGGTTTGAATTCTATAAGCTACATTTCTTCTTTGTGAGTTAGCTCCCTGAGAATCTCTGTCAGTTGGAGAAGTTAGTTAGAGATTGCAAGG
Organism: Oryctolagus cuniculus; assembly: GCF_964237555.1. Lineage (NCBI taxonomy): Eukaryota > Metazoa > Chordata > Mammalia > Lagomorpha > Leporidae > Oryctolagus > Oryctolagus cuniculus. The sequence goes on from NC_091435.1 coordinate 44,443,441, forward strand.
CTGGCTGAGTAAGAAGAGACCTCCTCTGTTCCTGTTGTGTTTGTATTCCTATGAGGGCCATTCTACCAATGCCTGTTCATCAGGCCCACTGTAACTTTTGCCACTAGCAATAACTGAATACAGTATGCAGAGTTTCCACTCCTTGAAGGAATTGCTTAATTGCTCCCACATCAAAGACAAGATCTTCAAGTAGCTGATGTTTTGTTATCTCCTCATAGAAAAGGGTTCAAGATCCATCAGATTTCTTACTTTAATACTTGCAAACTTTTCCTGTGGTCTTTGCATTTCTAGAAGTGGGAGTTATTTTCCATAACTGGAACTTAAGTGGAAACCTGGTGCTTTGATACTAAAAAAGGTAAGCAATTGAAATGTAATGCCTAGGTACCAACTTCTTTTTTTAAATATTTATTTTATTTGTTTGAATAGCAGAATGAGAGAGAGAGAGAGAGAGAGAGAGAAATACACACACAAAGAGGCAGACACAGAGACACAGAGATCTTCCATCCACTAGTTCACTCCCCAAACAGCATGGTGAAGGCTAGAGCAGACAAAGCCGGGAACCTGTAACTCCATGAAAGTCTCTGAAGCGTGGGTACAGGGGCCCAAGAATTTGGGCTGTCTTTGGTTGCTTTTCCAGACACCTTGCCAGTTAGTTTTATAAGAAGTAGAACAATTCGGACTTGAACCAGTGCTCAAACAGTATACCTGTGTTAAAAATAGTGGCTTAACCCACTGTGCCAGGATGTCAGTCCCTCTTACTTTACGTCCTGTTATTCTGATGATTGGTGTGGTTTGTGTCGCTTAATTGGACCCTGACAAGGAATTTGTGCCAGTGCCCAGCATTGTAGAGCAGAGGGATGAGCCTCCTCTTGTGAGGCCAGCATCTCATATGAGAGGCCAGTTTGAATCTGCTACTCAAACCAGCTTTCAGATGATGGTCCACTGCCACCCACATGGGAGACTCCATGGAGTTCTTGGCTCCTGGCTTTGGTCAGACCAAACTTTGGCTGTTGTAGCCACTTGGGGAGTGAATCAGTGAATGGAAGATCTCTTCCTCCCTCTGTGTGTGTTTCTTTCCCTCTGAAGGTTTGCCTTTCAAATAAATAAATAAATCATTTTTAAAAAGGAAATTAAAAAATAAGAAATTCTTCTGCAATGGGTCGGGCATTGTGGTGCAGTGGGGCAATCCACAGTTTGGGATGTCTTCATCCCATATCAGATTCTGGTTTGAATCCTGGCTGCTATGCTTCTGATTCAGGCACTTGGGTCCCTGCCACCATCATGGGAGCCTTGATGGAGTTCTAGCCTCTGGGCTTCAGCTTGGCCCAATCTCAGCTTTTGCAGTCATTTAGGGAGCAAATCAGTCAATGGATTATCTATCTCTCTCTCTCTCTCCCTCCCTCCCTAAATTTCTATAATACTACCATGCAAATAGATAAACTGGGTCATTAGCTTTAAAAAGGGGGGGCGTTGTTACAATGATGAAAACATTAGGTATTACTTTTTTTTTCTTTTTTTTTAACTTTTATTTAGTAAATATAAATTTCCAAAGTACAGCTTATGGATTACAATAACTTCCCCCCATAACTTCCCTCTCACTTGCACCCCTCCCATCTCCTGCTCTCTCTCCCATTCCATTCACATCAAGATTCATTTTCAATTATCTTTATATACACAAGATCGATTTACTATATATTAAGTAAAGATTTCATCAGTTTGCACCCACACAGAAACATAAAGTGAAAAATACTGTTTCGGTACTAGTTATAGCATCACTTCACATTGGACAACACATTAAGGACAGATCCCACAGTGACTCCTGTTGTTGACTTAACAATTTGACACTCTTGTTTATGGCATGAGTAATCTCCCTAGGCTTTAGTCATGAGTTGCCAAGGCTATGGAAGCCTTTTTTTTTTTTAACTTTTATTTAATGAATATAAATTTCCAAAGTACGGCTTATGGATTACAATGGCTTCCCCCCAATATCGTCTCTCCCACCCGCATCCATCCCCTTTCCCACTCCCTCTCCCTTTCCATTCACATGAGGATTCATTTTCGATTCTCTTTATATACAGAAGATCAGTTTAGCATACATTAAGTAAAGATTTCAACAGTTTGCTCCCACACAAACATAAAGTGAAAAATAATAGATGATTTTTAAATGATGATGAAATCAGAGCAGACCTATTGTCATGTTTAATCCCAGTGAGAGTCAAGTTGGGAATTGATAATTTCTTCTTCTTCTTTTTTTTTTTTTTTTTACAGAAGATCAGTTTAGTATATATTAAGTAAAGATTTCAACAGTTTGCACCCCCATAGAAACATAAAGTGAAATATACTCTTTGAGTACTCGTTATAGCATTAAGTCTCAATGTACAGCACATTAAGGACAGAGATCCTACATGAGGAGTAAGTGCACAGTGACTCCTGTTGTTGACTTTACAAATTGACACTCCTGTTTATGGCATCAGTAATCTCTCTATGCACCAGTCATGAGTTTCCAAGGCTATGGAAGCCCCTTGAGTTCTCCGATTCTTCTCTTGTTTAGACAAGGTCATAGTCAAAGTGGAGGTTCTCTCCTCCCTTCAGAGAAAGGTACCTCCTTCTTTGAAGACCTGTTCTTTCCACTGGGATCTCACTCACAGAGATCTTTCATTTAGGTTGTTTTTTTTTTTTTCTTTTTGCCAGAGTGTCTTGGCTTTCCATGCCTGAAATACTCTCATGGGCTTTTCAGCCTGATCGGAATGGCTTTAGGGCTGATTATGAGGCCAGAGTGCTGTTTAGGACATCCACCATTCTATGAGTCTGCTGAGTATCTCACTTCCCATGTTGGATCACTCTCCCCTTTATTTATTCTATCAGTTAGTATTAGCAGGTACTAGACTTGTTTATGTGGTGCTTCCTTTGACTCCTAGTCCTTTCATTATGATCAATTGTGAACTGAAATTGATCACTTGGACTGGTGAGATGGCATTGGTACATGCCACCTTGATGGGATTAAATTGGAGTCCCCCGGTATGTTTCTAACTCTACCATTTGGGGCAAGTCAGCTTGAGCATGTCCCAAATTGTACATCTCTTCCCTCTCTTATTCCTACTCTTATGTTTAACAGGGAAGCCTTTTGAGTTTGCTGACTTCGATCTTATTCAGACAAGGTCATAGTCAAAGTGGAAGTTCCTTCCTCCATTCAGAGAAATGTACCTCCTTCTTTGATGGCCCATTCTTTCTACTGGGATCTCACTTGCAGAGATCTTTCATTTAGGTCCTCTTTTTTTTTTCCAGTGTGTCTTGCCTTTCCATGCCTAAAATACTCTCATGGGCTCTTCAGCCATATCTGAATGCCTTAAGGGCTGATTCTGAGGCCAGAGTGCTGTTTAGGACATCTGCCATTCTATGGGTCTGCTGTGTATCCTGCTTCCCATGTTGGATCATTCTCTCCCTTTTTTTATTCTATCAGTTAGTATTAGGAGACATTAATCTTGTTTGTGCTATTTCAGAATCGTATTGATGATATTATTGTTCCTTAGTGTACTCCCAAGGCCTTCTGAGTATGGGAAGTAGACTATTAGTGATCTATGTCTTGCATTGCATTCTTTCTTTTAATATATATTCATTTATTTGAAAGGCAGAATTACAGAGAGAAAGAGTGAGAGAGAATCTTCCATCAACTGGTTCATTCCCCAAATGGCCACAATGGCCACAGCTGTGCCAATCCAAAGCCAAGAGCCAGGCTTCCTTTGAATCTCCCACATGACTGCAGGGGCCTATGTACTTGGGTCATCCTCCACTGCCCTCCCAGGCGCATTAACAGGGAGCTGGGTTGGAAGTGGAACAGCCAAGATTGAACCAGAACCCATACGGTATGGTGACACTGCAGGCCATAGCTCTACCCACTAAGCCACAGTGCCAACCCCATGGCTTACATTCATATCAGTTAAATCAATTATCACATCTAAACTTAAAATGCATACTGAAGCAAATGCCTCAGCAGACCAAGTAGTTGCAGCACTTTTCACTTAGTCAGCATTCATGATTACATTCTATGATGTAGATCCATGAGTGCACTGATGTGCTTACAGGGACATTTTCATGTCTTTAATCTCTCAGAGCAGATTGCCATTAAGAAACATGCAGCCTCTACAACTCTCACAAAAACAATCAGGGACAAGAGAGCTAAAATTAAACACAGAGTATCATTGTTTGTGCTGAAGAAATGCAATGCAATATAGATTTAATGCCTTGGATTTCTGTCACATGAATATTGTGATAATGACTGTGGAGGACTATATATAAAACTTGGAATGGAAAAGTCTGGGCCCAGATGAAACTGAGGACTTGAACTCCCCAGTCACATTGAACTTCTCTTGCTAATGGAAGCAATCACTCTTCAATAGTAATAGATTTTCCAGCTTGAAATCCTGTTATGAGCCGGTGCCGTGGCTCACTAGGCTAATCCTCCGCCTTGCGGCGCCGGCACACCGGGTTCTAGTCCCCGTCGGGGCACCAGATTCTGTCCCGGTTGCCCCTCTTCCAGGCCAGCTCTCTGCTGTGGCCAGGGAGTGCAGTGGAGGATGGCCCAAGTGCTTGGGCCCTGCACCCCATGGGAGACCAGGAGAAGCACCTGGCTCCTGCCATCGGATCAGCGCGGTGCACTGGCCGCGGCGGCCATTGGAGGGTGAACCAATGGCAAAGGAAGACCTTTCTCTCTGTCTCTCTTTCTCACTGTCCACTCTGCCTGTCAAAAAAATCCTGTTAAAACATTATTTGTAGCAATTTTATTGTAAAAATAGATAATTTTGTATAAGAGTAACCCCCACACAGCTTGTTGTCACTAGGCTCATAAATAGGACCTATAATGGTATGCTTCAGATAGGCAAATGTAAAAGATGGTTTAGGAGAAAATAATGTATGCATTGGAAGTATTTTAAGATTTTAATTTATATCAGAAGAAATGTGAAAAAGTGTGTGAATATACTCCGAGATGAAAGGAGATAAAATAAAGCACTTAATCAGGTTTAATTCATTGATATTAGTGCACTTAATAGTTGGTTCTGGATTAATGTGCTAATGGGGCACTTGGAAGGGGCTGTAATAGTTTGTGTGGTTGGTTGATTGAAATGCAAACACAGCCATGACCTTCATTTAATGAAACTGAGATGTCAGAACTTCCATGGAATAATTAAGGTGAAGAAATATAAAGAATTAAGTTTTTAAGAATAGTGGAGCACACATTTCTAACCTCACAATATGTACCCTCACAAGACCCAGAGAACTATTTATTTACTGAGATAAAAAATTTTTAGTAAAATGAATATTAACATTTTTGAAAATTTCTGTATTAGTTGTCTTGCAAGCCACCAGAACTTCCTTCTCTTTCAAAATGGTAGACAGGAAATAGTACCACATCCCCAAGGTAAAAATTTCAGGATTACCAAAACCTTGAAGATGCTTCATCATTCCTATCACAGCACTATTAAACTTTTCCTTTTGAATGTGCAGAATGTGAGTGACTCTTGGAGAATACAAGTTATTGTAACTTAAATGAGTTAGGGACTCAAGTTGCCCCTGCTGTTTCAGGCTTATTTTTGGAGCAAATTAACACATCCCCAGGAACCTGACATGCAGTTATTAGCCTTAATAATGTATATTCTGGTTGTATACCAATTTAAAAGTAAATAAAATGCTGTTCCTTTCATCTGACAAAACTAACAAAGACTTTTACTTCAGGACTTTAAACAGTTTTTAAGTATTATTTATCTATTTATTTTTATTTGGGAGGCAGACTGGCAGAGAAAGCAAAAGAGGGAGGGAGGAGAGAATGAACATGAGACACACACACACACACACACACAGAGACAGAGAAAGAGAGAGAGAGAGATCTTCCATCTGTAGGTCCACTCCTGAAATATCCAGTCAGGGCAGGGCCAGTTATAGCCAAGAGACAAGAACTTAAAATGTGTGTCTCCCTTGTGTGTGACAGGGGCCCAAGTACTAGACCCATCACTTGCATTTCCCCAGTGTGTGCATTAGCAGGAGCCAGGATTTGAATCAACCACTCTAATATCTGACATAGGTATCTCGAATGGTGGCTTAACAGTTGTGCCACAATTCCCTCCCCTACTTCAGAACTCTTATCAATTTTCTCACTCTTTGAAATAATATAGTACACAACATCTTTTTTTTTCTGCCTCTGTTTGTCTTTATTTTCCCCCCAAAGAAACCTTTTATTTGAAGAATACAGACTTCATGCATTTCATAAGTACAACATTAAGAATATAGTGATTCTTCCCACCATACTCGCCTTCCAACCCACCCTCCCATCCCTCCTCCTCCTTCCTTTCCCATTCGCAATCCCATTCTCCACTAAGATCCATTTTCAATTAACTTTATACAAAGAAGACCAAGTCTATACAAGTAAAAACTTCGACAATTTTCACAGAAAAAAATGCAAAAAAATAAACAAAAAAACTGTTCCTCAACAGTTGAGAAAAAGGCAATTCAAAGTTGTATCTTGAAGTTAATTTCACTTCTTTTTTTTTTCTAGAAACTTAATTAACTTTAAAGAAGCATCTAAGAATAAAACATTTTTGCAAGAACTTAGACATAATTATAATACAATTCTTTGAGGACAGAAGTCCTGCATGGGAAGTTAGTGCACAGTGACTCCTATTGTTAATTTAACAATTTACACTCTTATTTATGACATCAGTGATCACCTGAGCCACTTGACATGAGCTACCTAGGCTATGGAAGCCTTTTAAATCCACAAACTCCATCAGTAGTATGCAAGGCCATAAGCAAAGTGAAAGCTCTCTCGTTCCTTCAGAAAAAAGCACATCCTTATTTGATGGCTACTTCTCTCTGCTGGGGCCTCACTCACAGAGATCCTTCATGTAGAACATTTTTTGCCAAGGTGTCTTGGAGTTCCATACCTGAAATATTCTCATAAGATTTTCAGCCAGACCAGGATGCCTGAAGAGCTGATTCTGAGGTTAGAGTGCTACTTAAAGCAATTGTCATTCTTTGAGTCTGCTATGTGGACTGCTTCCCATGTTGGGCATTTCCTCCTGTTAAAATCCATCTATTGTTATTACCAGACCCTATTCCTATCCATATGATCAGTTTAACACTTAAAATGGTAATTTTACCACCCATCTTAAGGGGATTTGGGATCTCATGGTAAGTTTTTCACTGTGCCCTTAGAAGTAAGTCCATGGAAATGTATAAAGCAAAATACAGCTTTATCATTACAAACATGCACTACACAGTTACAACTTTAGGAACATGGTGATTCTTCTCAGTTTGCCCACACTCCCACCCAGACTACCAAGCCCTCTTCCTCCTCCCTTTTATTTCCACTATTATTTTTTACTGACATATATTTTAATTGAATTTGTACACATATGATTAACTGTACATTAAGTAGAGTTCAACAAATAATATTAAAAAAAAAAAAAACCTGTTTCTCAACAGTCAAGGCAAGGAATGTTCCAGTCATTACTTCTCAAAGTGTCAATGTCACTTCTACAGATTGCCTTTAGGGGCTCTATCAAATTATCACATGTCAGGGAAAACATGTGGTAGTTGTCCCTTAATTCACTGGCTTAATTCACTAAGTATGTTTTCCAGATTCATCTATTTTGTTGTAATGACTAGATTTCATATTTTGCTTCTGTGTAGTATTCCATAGTGTACATATCCCATAATTTCTTTATCCAGGCTTCAGTTGACCAACATTTGGATTGATTTCATATCTTAGCTATTGTGAATTGAGCTGCAACAAACATGGGGATGCAGATAACTCTTTTATATTCTGATTTCATTTCCCTTGGGTAAATTCCCAGGAGTAGCATGGATGGGTCTATATTCAGATTTCTTTTTATTTGATAGGTAGAGTTATAGACAGTGAGAGAGAGACAGAGCGAAAGGTCTTCCTTCCATTGGTTTTCTTCCCTAATGGCCACTATGACCACCACTGCGCTGATCTGAATCCAGGAGCCGGGTACTTCCTCCAGGTCTCCCACGTGGGTGCAGGGACCCAAGCACTTGGGCCATCTTCGGCTGCCCTCCCGGGCCACAGCAGAGAGTTGGAGTGGAAGAGGAGCAACCGGGACTAGAACCCGGGGTGCTGGCACCTCAGGGGGAGGATTAGCCAAGTGAGCCATGGTGCTGGCCTATATTCAGATTTCTGAGTTATCTCCATAATGTCTTCCATAGTGGCTTTACCAGCTTACATTACCAACAACAATGGATTAGGATACCTTTTTCCCCACATCCTCTCCTGCATTTGCTGTTTGTTGATTTCTCTACGGAATCTATTCTAACTGGGGTGAGGTGAAGCTTCCTTGTGGTTTTGATTTGCATTTTGCTGATGGCTAGTGATCCTGAACATTTTTTCATGTGTCTGTTAACCATTTGGATTTCCTCATTTGAAAAATGTCTGTTTAAGTCCTTTGCCCATTTCTTAACTACATTATTTGTTTTGTAGTGGAGTTTCTTGATCTCTTATATATTACAGTTATTAATTCTTTAACAGTTGAATAGTCCCAAATAATTTCTCCCATTCTGTTGATTGCCTCTTCACTTTTGGAGTGTTTTCTTTCCAGTACAGAAGCTTCTCAATTTGATATAAGCCCATTTATCAATTTTGGTTTTGTTTGCCTGTGCCTTGGGGGCCTTTCCAAGAAGTCTTTGCCTATGGCAATGTCTTGCAGGGTTTCCCCAATATTCTCTAATAATTTGATGGTGTTGGGTCGTAGATTTAGATCTTTAATCAATTTTGAGTGGATTTTTGTGTAAGGTGTAAGATAGAGGTCGTAATTCATACTTCTGCATGTGGGAATCCAGTTTTTCCAGGATCATTTGTTGAAGAGACTGTCCTTGCTCCAGGGATTGATTTTAGCTCCTTTGTCAAATATAAGTTGGATGTAGATGCTTGGATTGGTTTTTGGTGTTTCTTTTTTTTCATTGGTCTATCCATCTGTTTTTATACCATTACCAGGCTGCTTTGATTATAACTGTCCTGTAGTATGTCTTGAAATCTGGTATTGTGATACCTCTGGCTTTCTTTTTGTTGTATAAGATTGCTTTAGCTATTTTGGGTCCCCTGTGTTTCCATATGAATTTCAACATCATTTTTTATAGATCTGAAAAGAATGTCCCAGTATTTTGATTGGTATTGCATTGAATCTGTAAATTGTTTTGGAAGTACAGACATTTTGATGATATTGATTCTTCCAATCCATGAACATGGAAATTCTTTTCATATTTTGAATCTTCTTCTATTTCTTTCTTTAATGTTTTAGATTTCTCATCATAGAGATCTTTGACATCCTTGGTTAAATTTATTCCAAGGTATTTGATCGTTTTGTAACTATTGTGAATGGGATTGATCTTAGATGTTCTTTCTCAGCTGTGGCATTGTCTGTGTATATGAAGGCTGTTGATTTTTGTGTATTGATTTTATATCCTGTGACTTTACCAAACTCTTCTATGAGTCCCAGTAGTCTTTTAGTAGTGTCTTGGATCCCCTACATATAGAATCATGTCATCTGCAAACAGGGATAATTTGACTTCCTCCTTCTCAATTTGTATTCATTTGATTTCTTTTTCTAGCCTAATGGCTCTGGCTAAAACATTCAGGACTATATTGAACAACAATGGTGACAGTGGGCATCCTTGTGTGGCTCTGAATCTCAGTGGGAATGCTTAAAACTTTTCCCCATTCAGTAGGATGCTGGCCATGGATTTGCCATAAATTGCCTTGATGGTGTTGAAGAATTTTCCTTGTAATCCAATTTGCTTAGAGTTTTCATCATGAAATGGTCTTGTAATTTATCAAATGTTTTCTCTGCATCTATTGAGATAATCATGTGTTTTCTGTTCTTCAGGTTGTTAATGTGAGGTATCAAATTGATGGATTTGCAAATACTGAACTATCCCTGCATATCAGGGATAAATCCCATTTGTTCTGAGTGGAATGATCTTTCTGATGTGTTGTTGGGTTTGATTGGTCACAATTTTTTGAGGATTTTTGTGCCGATGTTCATCATGGAAATTTGTCTGTAGTTCTCTTTTTCAGTTGCATCTTTTTCAGGCTTAGGAATTGAGGTGATGCCGTTTTCATAGAAATAATTTGGGAGGATTCCTTCACTTTCAATTGTTTTGAATAGATTGAGAAGAATTAGAGTTAGGTCTTCTTCAAATACCTGGTATGATTCAGCAGTGCAGCCATCTGGTCTTTGATTTTTCTTTGTTGGGAGAACCTTTATTACTGATTCATATCTGTCTTGCTTGTGTGTCTGTTTAGTTTTTTCTATGTCTTAATGGCTCAATTTAGGTAGGTTGTATGTGTCAAGAAATTGATCTATTTGTTCTAGGTTTCCTAGTTTGTTGGTCTACAGCTCTTTTTAGTAATTTCTAATAATTCTTCTTATTTCTGTGGTGTCTGTACATTTCCTTTTTCATCTGTAATTTTATTAATTTGGGTCTTCTCTCTCCACTTTTTGGTAGTTGGGCCAATGGTGTGTCAATTTTGTTTATTTTTTTCAGAAAGCCAGCTCTTCATTTTGCTGATCTTTTGCATTTTTTTGTTTCAATTTTCTTGTTTCCTTCTGTAATATTAATTATTTCTTTCTCTTACTAGTTTTGGGTTTGGTTTCTAGTTGTTTTTCTAGATCCTTGGGATGCATTTATAGCTCATTTATTTGGTGCCTTTCCAATTTCTTGATGTAGGAACAAATTGCTATAAACGTTCCCCTTAACACTACTTTTGTTGTGTCCCATAAGTTGTGATATGTTCTATTGTTATTTTCATTAGTTTCCAGAAATTTTTGATTTTTCTTTTGTTTGCTTCAATGATCCACTGTTAATTCAGGAGCATGTTTTTCAGTCTCCATGAGCACACAGCATCTTAATAGCTTTCGGTATTTCATACCCTCTCACATTGTTCCACTAACATAAGATTTTGTATACAGAAAGGGGCAAATACTTTGTTATTTAGTAAGTTTTATGTGAATCATGAGGGAGTATCTAAACCCGAGAAAATTCATGAAATTTTCTGAATTTATGAACTATGAAATATGACATATTTCCTCCATACTGCAGGGCTAATGGCTACATTTTGCAATGCTACCATCAACCACCCAATTCTTAAAGGACCATTTTGAATTTGGGATCATTTTATACCCTACTTACATGTGGTAATTCAGAATATTTACCAGGTAAGCTGGAATTCTATCAGATTTTAGTAAGCACCAGAGCAAGAGATGACTCAGTAGTACTTATTGGCTGAAATCCAGTTGCTCTTCTACTTTGTCTTGTGAACCAAGAGATCCAGTCATGTTCAAACATTCTATGGCAAACAAGGATATTATATGGATTTTCTCGCAAGGACCACCAATACAAGAGTCACAGTTAAATCATGTGTGGATTTTGAGAAATACTTGAGTTTTCTGCAAATAACTATTTTCTCCTTTCAGACATAGCTGCTTATTATTATGCCCTAGAAGACACTGAACACCTAACTACAGTAGACATGTGACTTCATGATCTGTGCTTCTTCTGTTAACTGATGTTCTCTGATTAAACAAGTCATAGTTTTGGGCATTTGCCGCAGCAATAATTCAGCAGGAAGAAATTACCTATAAAGTCTTGAAGGTGCATATAAAATAAATGACCATGTGGTTCAAACATCATTGAGCAATAATTCTGTCTTAATGCCTCTTTTTCTCAACCTATACTTATGTCCCATTTGAGGTGTTCACTGCATCCAATTGGCTGAAAAGTTACAAAAAAAATCTAGACCTATTTGTCAACCAGTCATTAAAATCTGACTCAGATGTAGAACTTACAGAAACTTTGAGGAATAATATCTTAATAGTTAGAGTTTCAAATATTATATTTGACAGTTTATTCTGTCTAGACTAAATGATATTTCAAAGAACCTATCTGAATTCACTTGTGGGCAGTTGCTAATGGTTTTCCTGGACAATTACCAGCTTACAAAAAACATGATTAGAAAATATAAAACTGTGAAGTTTGGGTAAGAGGTATATAGGAAGGATCTATTGGAACCATATATTCCATGAAGTTCGGCCAACCTTATTAGTCAGCCACCCAATTCTTGTTCAGTATATTCATATTTACCACAATGGGTTGGATGGAGCCTAAGCATGATTCTTACCCTCACTGATGTTCTTCCCCAAGGCTAAACTGACTAGCTACTGCTGAATGCTTTATCTGATACAGCAGAAACCAGCAGTGAAATCTGGTATTTCTGTGGCTCCCAAAGAGACACTTAGTGGCAGGCTATTTACATCACACTATTTCCATCATGGAGGGGAAACAAGTGTGTCCTTACTGGAATAGACATGCATCCTGAATATGGACTTGCCGTCCCTGAGCCAATGACCACCTCCATACATTTATGAAACACCTTATTCATTATCACATTTTGTGCAACATTGATTGTGACCAAGATTGTGGTGGAATAAGGTGAAAAGGTTATATCAAGATGGCCACTGAGGTGAAAAGGTCATGCCAAGATGGCCGCTGACAACAGAAACTGCCTGGCAACAGGCCATGATTGGATGGCTTCAGAAACCACATGACAACAGAGGAAACCACATGACAACAGAGCCTGACTGACGGCAGGCCGTGATTGCGTGGTTTCAGAAACTGCCTGGGGACAAGGGCCTGACTAGCAACAGGCTGTGATTGCTTGGGGCATGGACCTCCCCTTGACAGGATTGGCCGGTCTTGGCTATATAAGCTGTTGTACTAACTCAAATAAACGAGTCTGCGGGCTGCTCGCCTCAGGCCTGCTTTCACCCGACTCCCAAGGTCTGTGTGGTGACTCCGCACCTCTTGTCCCCACCACACTCCTCCTCTCAGAAATGAATCCACTGCAACATTGTTGAGAAATCAACAGCAACACAAGATACTCATTTCATAGCAAAATAATCACAGTAAAGGGTTCTTATTGGTGGAATGCATTGATTCTATCTGCAGCTATCCTAATCCACAGATAGTAAGGCCTAGTGGAGACTGTAATAAAGTAAAAGTGGTGTCTTGTCCTTCAAAGGATAGCTTTTAATCTTGCAGGTGCAGCACACTTTCAATCATTGACCCACATATCATGGTCTCTCTCCTGTAATTAGAATATATTATACCTAAGAATCAAAGATCCTATGTGAGAATGACTTCTCTCACCATTCAAACATGTTCAATAACAGGCTCTTGTTTCTCATTCCCTCAATGTTGATCTCTTTTGGATGTTCCACTTCCAAGAAAGGTGTCTTTCCACCTATGAAACAGCCATCATTTCATTAAATTACTACTTGAGACTGTTGTACTCTCTGTACCACAGTACCAACAAGTTAACAAAGCAATTCCTATACTCACTGGGGTGGTTAACTCAAATTACCAAGGGGAGTGTTGTTTTAACTGAAATACGGAGATAGGAAAGACTATGTATAGAATGCAGAAAATTCTTTGGAGCATCTTGTAGTCTTATATGCCTCATAATTAAAGTTAATGAAAAGACACAGCAATGGAAAAAAGAGAGACCACGAAGTTTTTATGCCCTTCAAGAGTGAAGATTTCAGGATACCACACTTACTTAGAAAATAGACATAACTGATCAGTTGAAGGCAAAGAAAATATGGAAGGAGTTCTGGAAAGTGTAAGCTATAAATATCAACTATGACCTAAAGCCTATGCCTTAAGGGCAAAAAAGAAATAAATAATGTAAAATTCAAAAGCTATAAATATCAAGTATGCCCACAAGACCAGGGATAGAAATGAAGAATTCCTTGCATTATATATTTCTATATTTTATTCCTTATTTTATGTGTGTGTGTGTGTGTAACTGCACAGGTGTGTATATTTTTTTCCATTTTTCTGTTTATTTCCCTTATTATTTTTATATACTTTACAAATGTTCTTATTTGAAAGGCAGAGTGACAGAGGAACAGAGAGAGAGAGAGAGAAAGAGGGAGAGAGAGAGAGAATTTCCACCCAGTTATGCAGTCCCAAAGTGCTTGCAATAGCTCAGACTGGAACATACCAAAGCCAACAGCCAAGAACTCCTTCCAAATCTGCCACATAGATGGCAAAAGCCCAAACACTTGAGTCCATCACCTCGTGCCTTCCTAAATGCTTTAGTAGGAAGAAGGAACAGATGTGGAGGAGCCAGGACTGACACCAGCACTACGATAAGAGATGTAGGTGCCAGAAGCAGTGGCGTAATACACTGCAGCTTAATGCTTCCCCCCATACCTTGTCTTTATTATTTTATTAAAGTTTTCTAGAAGGTTAAAAGTGTAGTTCTGTACAAGTGTTTACCTCTCAAGTAATGGGATTCAGAATTCACGGAAGGCACACATAGATGTGACTGTGGCTGAATTTGAGGATGAGTTAATCACAGAATAGAAAAGGATAGTGTGAGAGTCTCCCAGAGTCAGACAATGGTTAAACATCTACACTTTCTTATTTCAGTATAATGTAAGAACATCTTCACCTGAATCAAAGAGGGTTGCATCTTATTAAGCATAAATCTAAAGTTGGCTCATTTTTGTGGGGAAGTTAACATATGTTTAGAAGAGCACATATGAAAGCTAAATTGTCAAAAGAACATAATATATCAGTTATTAAGTTTCTATCTCCCAGAACCAAACACCCCTTCTGTAATCTGCTTTGTGATACAGAAGCTTGATCTAAGATCCATACGAGTGTTTTGACAGTTGGCTCTCTGTTAGCCTCTGACAATATGGGGTATTAGAAGAAAGCCTAGAGGACTAGCAGAGCATTTGTTCTTTATTAGTTGATCTCCCCATTTTTTGCCTTAATGATTATGTTTCAGCATTCTTCTGATTCCTTCAAATGCATTATAAATCATGATGGTTGTTTTCCCTTTTTACGATGTTGTGCCATATTGTACTTCTACTTTAAAGTTATTGATTTATGGGTAATATCTCACCAATAATAATACTAGTACCTCATAAATTTTCTTAAACAAAATAAATAGTTTGAAACGTGAATTACTTTTTACTATAAATTATTATTTTACTGTACAAATAACAAAATAATAAATGCCTACACAAACCAGTTGCAGAAGATCTTGCATTTAATTGCAATACGAGTCTCAGGAAAATGACAAAGGATGCTGGGTATATTTGTTTTCTGCTGACATGTAGCCATCTTGTGGCAAAATCCATTACCATCACCATCATCATCATGACCTTTGGCTGCTTGCTGGCAATTGGTTCTCTGAGCACTACTTTAGAATTGCTTAACCATAGAGGCAAAACTTTCTACCAACAGCATATGGCACTAAGGTTTGGCTATTAGTTGGGATGTTGCAAGTACATCAAATGCCCATGTGAAAATATTCGGTTCCAAATACTTAATGCTACTAAGAGAGTGGAAGCCTACCTAATCCAATTGTGGTGTTCAGAGTAAGGGTCTTTGAAAGGTAACTTGATTGCATTTGGTCATTAGATAGAGACCTCATGATTAAATCATGAGAAGAATGTCTTAGGTGTTTTGACTGGTAGCTATCGTGAATGGGATTGATCTTACAAGTTCATTCTCAGGCATGGCATTGTCTATGTATACAAAGGCTGTTGATTTTTGTGTATCAGTCTTATATCTTGCTATTTACCAAGCTCTTCTATTAGTTCTAATAGTCTCTTAGTGGAGTCTTTTGGATCCCCTATATATAGAATCATGTCATATGCAAATTAAGGATAGTTTGACTTTCTCCTTCCCAATTTGTATCCCTTTGATTTCTATTTCTTGCCTAATGGCTCTGTCCAAAACTTCCAGGACTATGTTGAATAGCACTGGTGACAGTGGGAATCCTTGTCGGGTACAGAATCTCAGTGAAAATGCTTACAACTTTTCCGCATTCAATAGGATGCTGGCCATGGGTTTGTCATAAATTGCCTTGATTATTTTGAAGAATTCTTCTATAAAAATAAATAAATAAATAGATAAATCCCACTTGATCTGGATGGATGATCTTTCTGATGAGTTGTTGAATTCAATTGGCTAGAATTTTGTTGAGGATTTTTGCATCTAGGTTCATGGGGGAAATTGGTCAGTAGTTCTCTTTCTCCATTGTGCATTTTCTTCTGCAGGGCTGGATGAGTGGAGACAAATTCTTTCAATATCTGTTTGTTTTGGAAGGTCTTTATTTTACCTTCATTCATAAATGAGAGTTTTGCAGGGTACAGTATTCTGGGTTGATGTTTTTTTTTTGTTTGTTTGTTTTTTTGTTTGTTTGTTTGTTTTTTCTCTTAAGACATGGAGGATCCAGAATTATGGCATAGCAGGTAAAGCTGGCATCCCATATGGGTGCCAGATCGAGATCTGGCGGCTCCACTTCCAATTCCGTTTTCTATTATGGCCTGGGAAAGCATTAGAAGATGGCCTAAGTCCCTGGGCCCCTGCATCCATATGGGAGACCTGGAAGAAGCTCCTGGCTCCTGGCTTCGGATCAGCACAGCTCCAGCTGTTGCGGTCAATTGAGGAGTGAACCAGCGGATGGAAGAACTCTCTCTCTCTCTCTCTCTTTCTATCTCTCTCTTTCTATCTCTCTCTTTTTCTGCCTCTACTTCTCTCTCTGACTTTCAAATAAATAAATAAATCTTTAAAAAAAAGACTTGGAATATATCTTGCCATTTTTCTCCTAACCTGTAGGGTTTCTGATAAAAAGTCCTCTGTGAGTCTAATTGGAGATCCTCGGAAAGTAATCTGGTGTTTTTCTTATGCACATTTTAGAATCTTCTTTATGTTTCACTGTGGTGTGTTTGATTACAATGTTTCATGGTGAAGTTCTTTTCTGGTCATGTTTATTTGGAGTTCTATATGCTTCTTGTACTAGGATATCTCTTTCTTTTCCAAATTAGGTATTTTTCTGTTATTATTTTTTTTTATTTTTATTTTTTGACAGGCAGAGTGGACAGTGTGAGAGACAGAGAGAAAGGTCTTCCTTTTTCCGTTGGTTCACCCTCCAATGGCCGCTGTTGCTGGTGCACTGTAGCTGGCACACCGTGCTGATCCGATGCCAGGAGCCAGGTGCTTCTCTTGGTCTCTCATGTGGGTGCAGGGCCCAAGGACTTGGGCCATTCTCCACTGCCTTCCTGGGCCACAGCAGAGAGCTGGCCTGGAAGAGGGGCAACCGGGACAGAATCTGGCACCCCGACCAGGACTAGAACCCAGTGTGCTGGCGCCGCAGGTGGAGGATTAGCCTATTGAGCCACAGTGTCAGCCGTTCTGTTATTATTTCACTAAAAAGGCCTTTTTAAAAAAAATAAAATAAAATAAAAAGGCCTTCTAATACTTTCTCTCTTGCCACACCTTCAAGAACTCCTAGAACCCATATGTTGAGTTGTTTGATATTTCCTGTAGATTACTCACAGTGCTTTTTAGTTTTCTAATTTCTTCTTCTTGTGTTTGGTCTGACTGTATAATATTCTGTGCTTTATCTTCCAAGCCCAATAGTCTTTCTTCTGCTTCACCAATTCTGTTGTTAAGAATTTCCACTGCATTTTTTATTTATCCTATGGAAGTTTTCATTTATAAGATTTCATTTTTATTTCTTTTTAAGATCTTAATTTCATGGGAGAAATTTTCTTTCATGTCATGTATGGATTTCATTAGTTCATGAATTTGCTTCTGATTGTTTCTATGTCATCTTATGATTAATTTTTGAATTCCATTTCTGGCATTTCTTCAGTCTCATCATCTTCGCAATCTAGTATTGAAGTCTTGCATTCTTTTGAGAGCATGATGTTGTGTTCCTTATTCTTGCTTTGTGAATTGGTGTGTTTATTATTCAGCATTTGTGGAGATACTCATTGGTTTCTTCTTTGTTTTTTCACTGTGGTGGCTTTAATCTCTGTACTACCCCTCTATAGATTAGTGAAGTTTCTGCTTTCAGTGAATATCTAGAGGCTTGTAGAGGGTGTGGCCAGGGGGCTCTGTTCAGTTCTCCAGGGTGAACGGCATGTCTAAGGTGACATATTCAGGCTTGATATGATAAATCTCCTTTTGTTTTAATCAGAGAGGAGGTTTGTTCTGCTCAGCTTAGCTCCTCTCCTCAAAGGAGACCAGTACCTGAGTGCTAGCTACAGTGGGTATAATATTCATGCCCTCTGCCCCGAGGAGCACACAAAGCATCTGTATAGTCCTCAGTGTAAGTTCAGATTCCCTAGGAATGTCCCTCATCAGGTAACCACAGAACCGTGAATGGGTGGAGCCTCCCACAATGACTGCCCAACGTTCCAGCCGCACTGTGATCCTTTCCACGTAACCTCAGTTTTTTTTTTTCACAGTCCCAGCACACAAGCCTCCCTTAGTCATGAACACTCAGCCCCCTGTCAGTTCTCCCCACCGTACTCAGGAATTTCCATTCAGCTGGTTGCTGGGTGCCAACACATGCTGGCACAGTGGTTACATATCTCCAAAAGGGCACCTGCTCTCTGTTAGCCAGTTACAGGACTCTGTTACAGGATAGTATGGGAGAGAGAAACATGCCCTCCTTCAGTTTTTTTCCTCCAGTTTGGCAGTTACCCCCTACGTGGCTCCAAGCTGGATTCCCTCTAGGCTCTTCCTGCACCTTTATTGCCAGTTGCTCGGGCTGCTGCAGTCTGGTCTCACCTCATTCCAACCCTGGTTTGGAGGCTTTCAGCTGCTGGGGTCCTGAGTTTGAGTGTCCATGCTCTCCACATAGGTCTACTGTGTCCCTCTAATTCGTGTAGAGTTTCCTCTGCTGTTTTCTCCCTAACTCTTCCCTGAGACTGCACTCTCTCCACTTTTTTTAAACCAGCCTCTCCTTGACTAGAGCAGTAAGCTCCCTTCCTACTCCGCTGCCTTATTCCCCTCCACAGGGTTTTCAACACGTGCAGCAGCAGACTAATCATGCCACACACTGAGGCACAATACCAGAGGCTAGAATCCCTTCTTAAAGGTCTTGAGAATTCTCTTGCAAGGACAGAAATTTTAGCACTAAATAGGCAATATCACCTTCTCAGAAACCAGAGGTTCAGCTCTGTTGGTAGCTTGCACAAGTTTCTAAGTCTTAATAATTTGAGTTTCTTTCTTGCACCTCAGCCCCTCCACCAGTTTTCAGGGAGATCTGTGAACAGTCTATATCAATTTCTCTCTATTCGAATAACTGGCGTGGTTGCCATCTTCTGATTGGGTATTGATTAATATAGCTACAACTGATGGATTTTGTATTTGTCCAGCTGGAATTCATATAAGAAGGACTTTGTTTGGCCTAGAATATCTTTTTTACTTTAGCATCTTGTATTTGATCTTGGGGAAGGGACTTACTTCTGAACACATAAAATATAATAAAAGGACAATGCAGTAAAACTCACTTAATACAACTCATTGTCACCCACAGGCTTATTTTAGCAAAGCCAGCAGAAATATTATTTTTTTAAGATTTATTCATTTATTTGAAAGAGCTACAGAGAAGCAGAGAGAGAGGTCTTCCTCCTGCTGGTTCACTCCCCAGTTGGCTGCAATGGCCAGAGCTGTGCTGATACGAAGCCAGGAGCCAGGAGTTTCTTCTGAGCCTTCCATGTAAGTGCAGAGACCCAGAGATTTCAGCCATTCTCTACTGCTTTCTCAGGCCAGTAGAGAGCTGGATCAGAAGTGGAGCATCCAAGACTCAAACCGGCACACATATGGGATACCAGCACTGCAGGCAGTGGCCTTACCCACCATGCCACAGCACAGCCCCAGAAATAATATTTCTTAAGAAGCTAGAAAATTTCAGGAATTGTGATTTACAAGTCTAGTATGGGACATCACTTTCCAATATGTATAGTGACTTAAGAATGTTAAGTGAGACAGTCTGTGCAGAAGTATCTTGCATGGGCCCTGGCCAGTATTCTCTGTATTATTATTATTTTGCTTATCTTTCAGTTTCTTTTTAAATTTTAAAAGTAGATTGAGATTGCCAACATAGAGGAAATGATAAAGAATTTGCAAACCTTCCATGTGAGTCTATGAGAAGATTTCAAAAAGTTCATGGACATTGGAAATATAAGATAACTTGGTGCAATTTTTAAAATCTGTGCATAATTTATTCATAGTATGCTTTTATCATGACTTTTTTAAGATATCTAGTAAATATGGGTTTTCACACTTTTTGCAATAAAATAAACAGCATTCAATTCCATTTTCCATGAAGTTTTTGAAGTATCTTTGTCCTGCTATCTACTGTCTCTTGGAGGATTATATGCTTTCTGTAAAGCTGAGCTTAAGGTCATTACACTCATTCTAGGTAATTAGTAGTATCTAGAAGCTAAATTCCTGACAGACTTTTTCCTTATCTGTCCTATTTGTAAATCCTCGTACCCAAGTCCCTAATAAGCAACAGGCATGACCTTTAATTCTACTGTGATAATATCATGGGATTTCATCCTTTAGTATTGGCATCTATTAGCATCTATTTGTGAATTCATCAAAATAATTCGCATTCACTTTTACAAATTGGATAAATAAAAAAAATACTAAAACTCTGCTGCTTGTTTTAAGAAATGACCTGTCTTGACAGTTCTGAGCCAGTACCATCTCCTGAATGGACTATAATGCAGTCATCTCAGATATATGGATTTCAGTGATTTTACTGCAGTAAAAAGATAAGGAAATGGAGTACCAAGTTTTAATTCCTCTGTCAGTGGAGAAATAATTTCTGGAAGTTCTCCTTTATTGAATTTCAATCTTGGCTTTGCTTGTTGGATTTATATAGTGCTATTCTTTCTAAGAACATAGAGTTCTGTGTAAAGGCTTTGGAAATGGTAATGTTTAATAAAATAAAAGTGAAAAGACACAAAAATAAGAATGAGAAGGTGGTATGTAGGCAGGAAAGTTGGAATGAAACAGTAGGAAACTATGTAGCAGTAAATTTGCAAATTCTTGGTCAATGATATTTGTTCCAACTCCCTGAAATATAGTAGAAGTACTGATCTGTGAGTTCCCATGATGTAGAAAAAAAGGCATAAACACCCTGTTAAACTGATCAAGCTTTATCCATTACCCAGTTTTTTGACTGAACTATTGTTAATAAAAATTAATGTGGGACATCTGAAATAGTAAGAATATCTACAATTGTAGACTCCACAAAGTTTCCAGCTGCTAGGCAAGAGAGAGAATTCAGTAGTTTGACCTCTTCCTATTTATGCTCTTATCACTTTCTATCTTTCGTTTTTTCTTATTATGTTCTTTCATCCTCTAAAAATCCATTTAAATGTCAAGGACAGATGGGAAAGCAATAGGGCAGTGAGACCAGTTGATGCAATTCCTTTTTAGTAATTATGTTTAAGAAATATAAATTGGAAGCTTGTACCAAAGACTTCAAGTAATTGGATCTATGCAAGTGCTGTGCAGAAGAAATATGACCTTCATTTAGTAGACTGTAACCTGAAATTCTTCACTTTCTAACAAACTCTATAAAAGTTATTGATAGAAGATGATTAACTAATGTATATATCACACCATCAATGAGAAAGCTTAATTCCTCATTTTAGGCATTCACTCTTTTAATTAATTAATTTTCAGAATATTTGTCCAGATATCAAAGTAGAATACTAATAATTATTAAATGTCCCTAAATAATAGTCACTCTTCTAGGTCTTTGATTAGATTTCTCATTTACTCTTCACTAAAACCCTTTGAGTACTCTGACTCTGAAGAGATGGAACAGTACTTTTCATATTATTCACACTAGATTTAATTATATATAAAATAAATATAAAAGGCCCTTAAATGTGCCAAGAAGATGGTGGACGATCTAGGAGCCTAGAGTGTCATGGAGTAACATGGTGATCATTTCTGTTCATTTTTCTAGTCTTGGTGCTGTTAAAAGTTAACAACACAGAAATGCCAACAGTTTCCTATGAAATAAACAAACAAAAGCTGGCTTTCTTTAAATAAAAGATCATGAGAAAGGACAGCCTGAAAATACAGAAATAGTTTACACAAAAATTCCTCTCTTCCAACTAAACGTCACAGAGCTGTGGCATCTTCTCCATCCCCAGCAGCAGGGCTGAATGGGAGGTACAGGCTTCCCATGCCACCAGGCTGTAATGAGCTATCCCAATGCCTTTGTTATGTTATGTCAGGAAAAGCTGAGGAGGAAGCCAGAACTTTTAGAGCCCACTTCCTAGTATGAATACAGATGTGATGAGGTGTTTGTCCATTCTGAGGGAGAGCTTGGCCATCCTGTGAAAATGATGTACTTCACTTCTCCCTCTGGGATGGCATTATCGGAAGCCTAATTGAGAAGCAAGTCTCTCATAAACATCCACGAGCGCTGAAACTTTCCTCTCTGGGCAGCATCGGTGCAAGCCTGGTGGGAAGGAATAACAGAGCATCCTTTTCCCTTTCAGTCAGGTCAGTCTCAACAGAGAGCGCCAACAGCTGGAAACTTCAACCCTGATGAGCGGTCATATGAAACTTTCTTCCCAATATACAAAGCTGATCTCCACATTCATTTGGTGCTAATGACAGTGTATCTCATTCAGTTCTCTTCCAGAGTGATGTCAGAAGACACAAACTAGGGACAGCCCCAATGAATTAAGCCACATCCCATATTGGAGTGCATGGTTCAAGTACCACTTCCATTTCAGATCCACTTCCTGATATTACACAATTTGGGAGGCCACATATGATTGCTCAAGTACTGGGGTCCCTGACACACACATGGGAGAGCCAGATGAAGTTCCTGGCCCATGCTTGCCTGTTATGGACATTTGGGGAGTGAATCATCAGATATCCATTTGTTTCTTTTTTTGTCACTCTCTTTCAAATAAATAAAAATTAAGTTCTAGAGTCTTCAATGGAATATCCCAATGTTGAAACTTCTATTTAAAATGACCTATCACACAAAGAAATGGGAAAATTCCAATTTCAACAAAAAAAAGTCTATCAACAGCTACCAAATGACAGCTATGATGGAATAATCTGATAAGGATTGCAGACGTCACAAAAAATGTTTCAATCAGGAAGTAGGAAAATTTAATTTAAAAAATGGAAAAATGTCCTTAGATAAATAGATATCAGCAAGGAAACAGAAGAGATAAATAAGAACCAAATGTAAACTTTGTAAATAAAAAATAATAAAACATACTTCAAGGAGAAAGAAAAAACTTGAATAAATGGTTTCAACAGCAAAATAGAAGAATAAAAGTTATATAAGAATATTCCAGTAGAATAGAAATTATATAAGAATCAATATACATTAAGAAAGAACTATGAAAATGAACTATTCTAAACCAAAAAATAGAAAAAGAAAAAAAAAGAAAATGGACTGTAAGTAAAATGAACAGTCTCAGGAACTCACAGGACAATAAAAAGTGATATTCTTTAAGGAAAATAATAATAATAACAACACATTAGAAAAAGAGAAAGTGAATGTGGATGAAAAGTTTTCAGAGAATATTGACAATTTTCCAACTTTTTCAAAGACACAGGCTAGTAAACTCAAGAAATTGAACAAAACCCAGAGTACAAATTTAATGAAACCATGTCAAGTCATAATAGTCAAATTTATGGAAATTAAGACACAAAAAATATTTGAAAGTAGTTAATAAAAGAAATAAAAGGTAACAAGATTAGAAAAGAAGTATTTCTATCCCTATTCATGGATGACATGCTAGTCTTTATGAAAACTTCCAAGGACCTCTACAAAAAATATTCCTAGAATGAACTAATGTAGCCAGCAAATTTTCAGTATATAATACCAATATGCAAAAAAAATATATTCCATGTCTTAGCAATCAATGCATGGGCATTAAAATAAATATGACACACCTCTTACAGATATTCAAAAACAGAAATATTTAAATGTAAATGTATCAATATAAACAAAACTCCTTTGATATAAACTATAAAAGAAATAAAAATACAAAAGAGTGGAGAGAAACATTATATCCTTGAATTGGAATTGGAAATTAGCATAATAAACATAATTATAAAGTTAAAAATGCTTCCTAAATTGTTATATTGCATTTAGTTCTTATAATAAAATCAACAAGATTTTTGTACATAAAGGTACAATTATTCTCAAAATTATTTTTCAAAGCCTAGGAATTAGATTAGCCAAAGAATGTTTGGAAAAAAAGGAGAATAAGATTGGAGAAATAACTGCATAATATCAAGATTTAAAAGACAACTTCAGTAATCAAGATGGCTTGGTAATAGTAGAAGGAAATATTCACAGATCAATGGAGTAGAATAGAGTACCCAGAAGTATTCCTACAAGAATACAGCCATCTGGTTTTCGACAAAGTACAAAAGCAATTCCATGGAGAAAGGATAGTAGTTTCAACAAATGCAAATGGAGCCAATAGAAATCTATAATCTCAATATTTTCACATAAGCTTATAACTTATCTAATACAAAACTTAAAATGGATCATGTGCTTAACTATAAAATGAAAACTATTAAAGGTAACATATATGAACATTTTTGGAGCATAGGTGTTGGTGAGACATCCTTAGACATAATAACCATTCTGATTAGTAAATAAAAAAACATGCAATTTAAAATCTTCGGTCTGTAAAACATACTGTCAAGAGGATGAAAATAAAAACTACAGAATGAAAGAAAATATTTGAAAATCAGATAGTCTTTAATAATAGTCTTATTTAAAATAGTCTTATGTAGAATATATAAAGGACATTGAAAACTAAACATTTAAAAATATATCAAATTAGAAAGGGAACAGAAAACAAGAATCAGGGAGAGCCACTTCCTCAAAGATGAAATACAAATAGTAGATAAGCCTAAGAAATACAAGACCAGCGTGAGCTCTTTGAGGCATCTACAAGAACACTTCGGAGTTGCTGATTCACTAGGAGAACTCGTGGTACTTAGTATATAGCCCTTTTCCAAGTTATGATTTATTGCCTTAAAATGTATAAAGCAAATTCAGCGAAGGGAAACAGTGCACAAAGAGAATTCTGATATAAATAAGTTATATTCTTCTAACAGTCTTCTCCCAATATAGTCAAACTAGACATACTTTCTCCAAGAATTAGTGTAACAACACATGTGAAGCGTTATTTGTCAGTGAAGCTCATTAGAGACTCAATGCTCAGTGTTTCTATTGAGAACTGGTCCTATCTACTTGCTCTGTCTAGCATATATTAAAATTTCAAACTCCTACAAAGGAAATGGGTGTTCAGAAAAATGCAATTTTTAATGCTGTTTAGGTACAACGAACCATTCTTATCAGGAATCCTCTTGAAATCCACGTTCCTAAATGCTAATCCAGGGCCAAATCTTGCAAGCAGTCCTTTTTAAAGATAGCAGTCTCAACTCTGATATAATTCCTCTGTACAACTATATACCTATTAGAAAGGGTGACATACAAGGAATAACTATAAAATGCACTAGCCAAGGATACAGAGAAACTGGATCTCTTGTACACTGAAGGTGGAAATGCAGAACGCTATAAGCACTCTAGCAAAGTTCAGCATACATTCACCAGCAATTGTACTTCTGTCTGTCTATTCCAGAGACACAAAAACTTACAATGACACAAACATCTATGCAATTGTCCACAACAATGTTATTTGTAACAGCCCCAAACTGGAAATAGCAACACATTTTTCAATAAATGCAGAGTTATACAAACCATCACACATACATATAGTTGACTGTAACTCAACAATACGAAGGAATTGATTATTTTTACCATTATTTAAAAAGTTTTATTTATTTGAAAGGTGGGAGGGTGAGAAAGAGAGATAGAGAGACAGAACGAGAGAGAGAGAATATGATGTCTGGCTGCTGGCTCACTCTCCAAGTGGCCATAACAGTCAGGTCTGGGACAGTCTAAGGCCAGGGACCTGGAATTTTATTTGGAACTCCCAGGTGGGTGGCAAGGACCCAAGCATTTGGACCATCTTCCACTGCTTTCTCTGGCAGGAAGCAGGATTAGAGGTGTAATAACCAAAACTCAAATAGGAATTCTAATTTGAAATAACAGCATCACAAATGGCAAATTTATCCACTGTGCCACAATGCCAGCCCCAAACTTACTATTAACAGTTGAAATACCTTAAATCACAAAATGATATAAATGATACACAATAATCTCCAAGGGTATACACTTTATAACACCACTTATAAAATAATTTTACATTGAAAAAATATGAAGGTATACAAAAGAATTGTAGTCTTCAGGACTTGTGAATGGTGGCTGAGATGGTGGCTCTGACAGCAACAAGATAGTTCAGAAATTTTGGGGTGATGTAGTAGTTCTGTACCTTGACTGTGGTGATGATCACGAGTCTACAAATGTGATAAAATGACATCCAACTGGGGTAAAATGCATGAATGTTACACCGGATCCCTCTAGTATATTTGCACCTTCCTGTGGATCTATAATTACTCCAAAATTAAAAGGTAAATAATTATGGACAAATAGTCCCATTATTTTATTATAGTACTTACTTTACTAATTTTGATGAATTCCTAAATTTGCATACTTAAACAAGATTGTCAAGTAACCCAAATTTAAAAAGAAATGTCAATTTATATTAATACTGGAAAGAAATAGAGAAGCAATAATTCTAGAAATAAAGAAGGAGAATAAAATTATTTTGATTACAAAATGAAGTCTAAAAAAACGGGACACAGATTTTTAATAATATATATATACTCATTCATAAATATTCATATTCATGTTTGATATAAATGTGGCTATCTATATATTGGTGTGTAAATGTATGTGTGCCTTCCCATTATATTCTCTTTTTTTTAAAGATTGATGTATTTTACCATGCATCTTCTATGACCACAGTAGAATGAAGCTGAAAACCAAAAACTCAAGAATCCTTAGAATATATATAAACAAATGGAGATTAAATAACATTCTTTTAAATGAAGGGAGTCACAGAAGAAATAAATAAATAAATCATTGTGATATACCACACTAATCAACTGAATAACAAAAACCATATGGTTATCTCAATAGATGCACAGAATGCATTTGATCAAATACAACAGCCTTTCATGGTGAAAACTTTAAGCAACTTAGTTATAGAAAGAATATTCCTCAGCACAATTTATGACAAACCCACAGCCAGCATTGTACTGAATGGGGAAAAGTTGGAACCATTCCCATTAATATCTGGAACCAGGCAAGGATGGCCACTCTCACCATCACTATTCAATATAGTCTGGAATGTTTTAACTAGAGCCCTTAAGCAAGAAAAAGTAAGCACAGGGGTACAAATTGTGAAAGAGGAAGGCAAATTCTTCCTATTTGCAGATAACATGATTCCATATATAGGGGATCCAAAAGATTCCACTAAGAGGCTATTAGAACTCATAAAAGAGTTCAGTAATCATGCAGGATATAAGCACAACAGCCTTTGTATACACAAAAAATGCCATGATTAAGAATTTGGGACATGTTCAATCAGACTTGCCCCAAATGGTGGAGTTAGAAACATGCCAGGGAATTCCAATACAATCCCATCAAAGTGGCATGTACCAATGCCATCTCACTAGTCCAAGTGATCAATTTCAGTTCACAATTGATCACACTGATAGGTCTAAGAGTCAAAGGGATCACACAAACAAGACGAGTGTCTGCTAATACTAACTGATAGAATCAAAAAGGGAGAGAACAACCCATCATGGGAAGCAGGATACACAGCAGACTCATAGAATGGCAGATGTCCTAAATAGCACTCTGGCCTCAGAATCAGCCCTTAAGGCATTCGGATATGGCTGAAGAGCCCATGAGAGTATTTTAGGCATGGAAAGCCAAGACACTCTGGAAAAAAAAAAAAAAAAAAAAAAAAAAAAAAAAAAAAAAAACAAAAAAAAAAACCTAAATGAAAGATCCCAGTGGAAAGAATGGGGCCATCAAAGAAGGAGGTACCTTTCTCTGAAGGGAGGAGAGTACTTCCACTTTGGCTATGACCCTGTCTGAATAAGATCGAAGTTGGCGAACTCAAAAGGCTTCCATAGCCTTGGCAACTCATGACTAGAGCCTATGGAGATTACTGACGCCATAAACAAGAGTGTCAAATTGTTAAGTCAACAACAGGAGTCACTGTGTCCTTACTTCTCATGTGGGATCTGTCCTTAATGTGTTGTCCAATGTGAATTAATGCTATAACTAATACTGAAACAGTATTTTACACTTTGTGTTTCTGTGTGGGTGCAAACTGATGAAATCTTTACTTAATATATAGTAAATCGATCTTGTGTATATAAAGATAATTGAAAATGAATCTTGATGTGAATGGAATGGGAGAGGGAGCGGGAGATGGGAGGAGTGTGAGTGCGAGGGAAGTTATGGGGGGAAGCTATTGTAATCCATAAACTGTACTTTGGAAATTTATATTTACTAAATTTAAAAAAAGAGGTGTAAAAAAAAGAAAAAGAAGAAACTTCTAAGATCAATCTCATTCACAATAGCTACAAAAAAAATAAATACCTTGGAATAAATGTAACCAAGAACATCAAAGGTCTCTAAGATTCGAATTACAAAACGTTAAAGGCTGGCTCCGAGGCTCAATAGGCTAATCCTCCACCTGTGGCACCAGCACACCGGGTTCTAGTCCCGGTTGGGGCGTTGGATTCTGTCCCGGTTGCTCCTCTTCCTCTCCAGCTCTCTGCTGTGGTCCAGGAGTGCAGTGGAGGATGGCCCAAGTGCTTGGGCCCCACACCCGCATGAGAGACCAGGAGAAGCACCTGGCTCCTGGCTTCGGATCAGCACAGTGTGCTGGCCACAGCGCACCGGCAGCACAGCCATTGGGGGGGTGACCTAACAGAAAAAGGAAGACCTTTCTCTCTCTCTCTCTCTCTCATGTCCACTCTGCCTGTCAAAAAAAAAATTAAAGAAAGAAATAGAAGGAAAAATGAAAAAAATATTCCATGTAACTTACAGATTCAACACAATATCAATCAAAATATCAAGGACATTCTCCTCAGATATATAAAAAACAATGCTGAAATCCATATGGAAACACAGGAGACCTTGAATAGCTAAAATAATCTTATACACCAAAAACAAAGCCAGAGGCATCATAATACCAGATTTCAAGACATACTACAGGGCAGTAATAATTAAAACCACCTGGTACTGGCACAAATACAGATGGATAGACCAATGGAAAGAATAGAAAATCCAGAAATCAAAGCACACATTTATAACCAACTTATATTTGACAAAGGAACTAAAGTCAATCTCTGGAGCAAAGATAGTCTTTTCTACAAATAGTGCTGGGAAAACTGGATCCTTGCAAACAGAATTATGAAGCAAGACCCCTACCTAACACATTGCACAAAAATCTACTCAAAATGGATCAAAGACCTAAATCTATGGCCTGATGCCATCAAATTATTAGGAAATTTTGAGGAAATTCTGCAAGACATTGGCATAGGCAAAGAGTTCTTGGAAAAGGCCTCAGAAATACAGGCAATAAAAGCCAAATTGACAAATGGGATCACATCAAATCAAGAAGAATCTGCACTAAAAAGAAGCATTCAGCAAGGTGAAGAGGCAGCAAATAAATGGAAGAAATTATTTGCAAACTAATCAAATGTTAAAGGATTAATATCCAGCATCTATAAGGAGCTCAAGAAACTCAAATCGAAATAACAAAACAAATAATCCAATTAAGAAATGAGCGAAGACTTAACAGGTGTTTTTCAAAAGTTGAAATTCAAATGGCCAACAGACACATGAAAAAATACTCAGGATCACTAGCCATTAGGGAAATTCCAATCAAAACCACAATGAGTTTTTACCTCATCCAAGTTAGAATGGTTTTCCTACAGAAGACAATGAACAACAAATTCTGGCAATGATGTGGGGGAAAAGTTATCCTAATCCACTGTTGGTGGGAATATAAACTGGGGCAGCCATTGTGGAAGACAGTAATGAGATATCTCAGAAACATGAATATAGACCTACCATATGATCCAGCCATCCCACTCCTGGGAATTGAGCCAAGGAAATAAAATCAGTGTATGAAAGTGTTATGTGTACCTTCCCCATGTTTACTGCAGCTGAATTCACAATGGCCGGCACCGCGGGTCACTTGGCTAACCCTCTGCCTGTGGCACCAGCACCCAGGGTTCTAGTCCAGGTAGGGGCGACGGATTCAGTCCTGTTTGCTCCTCTTCCAGTCCAGCTCTCTGTTATGGCCCAGGAAGGCAGTGGAGGATGGCCCAAGTGCTTGGGCCCTGGACCCACATGGGAGACCAGGAGAAGCACCTGGCTCCTGGCTTTGGATTGTGGCCATAGCAGCCATTGGGGGGGTGAACCAACGGAAGGAAGACCTTTCTTTCTGTCTCTCTCTCTCTCACTGACTAAATCTGCCTGAAAAAAAAAAAGCTGAATTCACAATAACTAAGCTATGCAATCAACCTAAAAGGCTGTGAGTTGAAGACTGGACAAAAAATTTATGGGTTATATGCACCATGAAATACTATGCAGTAGCAAAAAAAAAAATCCTGTCATTTGCAAAGAAAAAAAAAAAAACAGATTCAACTGGAAAACATTATACTTAGTGAAATAAGCCAATACCAAAAGGACCAATATCATATGTTCTCCCTGAATTGTGGTTAACTAATATAGCACATAAAATTTGATCTATAGAAGTAAAATTGATACTTGGA
Organism: Oryctolagus cuniculus; assembly: GCF_964237555.1. NCBI lineage: Eukaryota > Metazoa > Chordata > Mammalia > Lagomorpha > Leporidae > Oryctolagus > Oryctolagus cuniculus. The sequence continues at coordinate 44,474,116 of NC_091435.1, forward strand.
GATATGATGACTTTGAATTGCCCTTTTCTCAACTATTGTGGGAAAGTTTTTTTTTTATATTACTTGCTGAATTCTTTATTAGTATAGAGTTAATCTTATTGTCTAAAATTAATTGAAAATAGATCTTAATAAAAAATAAGAATGGGAATGGGATATGGAGGAGGAAGAAGAATTGGAATGAGGGTGGGAGGGAAGGTAGGGTGGGAAGAAACACCATGTTCCTAATGGTATATTTATGAAAAGCAAGAAGTTTGTGTACCTTAAATAAAAGATTTCTAGGGGAAAAAGATTTATATATTTGTTAAAGTGACACACTGTTACAGAGAAAGAGATGAGTGAGAGAGGCAAAGAGTGAGATATCTTCCATCTATTGGTTCATGATCCAAATGTCCTCAACAGTCAGATCTGGTCCAGAACAAAATGAGGAGCTAAGAGCCAGAAACTCCATCCAGGTCTCCCACATGAGCAACAGAGACCAAAGCACTTGAAGGCCCATCACTACTGTCCCCCAGGATCATTAGTGGGAAGCTGGATCAAAAGTGGGGAGTAGGGGCTGGCATGGTGGCACAACAGGTGAAGCCTCTGCCAGCAGTGCTGGCCTCACATATCGGCCAGGGTTCAAGTGCTAGCTGCTTCACTTCTGATCCAGCTCCCATGCACCTGGGAAAGCAACGGAATATGTCCCCAAGTGATTGGGCCCCTACACCCACATCAGAGACCTGGAAGAATCTCCTGGCTCCTGGCTCTGGATTGCCAGCCCCAGCCATTGTGGCCATTTAGGGAGTAAACCAGTGGATGGAAGATCGATCTCTCTCTCTCTCTCTCTCTCTCTCTCTCTTTCTCTCTCTCTCTCTCTCACTGCCTCTACAATCTGCCTTTCAAATAAATAAATAAATGTTTTTAAAAAACCATAAAGGATAACCTTAAAAAAGGTGTGGAGTAGCTGCGATTAAAAAAAAAATGCATTATCTGGTATTCAAACCAGACACATATTTGATTTGGGAATCACAAGTGTTGATTTTGCTGTACCACAAACTGTGCCTTGCTGCCTTTTAAATATCCAATTGCATATTCCACACTAGGCAGTATAGTAGACTTGTTTTTTGGTTTTTTAATAAACTGAATCTTTGGGACTGGCACTAGGGCACAGAGGGTTAAACTGCTGTTTGCCATGCCAGCATCCCATTTAAGTTCTGGCACCCATTCAAGTTCTGGCTGCTCCACTTCTGATCCAGCCCCCGGCTAATGGCCTGGGAAAGTAGAAAAGGATGACTCAGGTCCTTGGACCCCTGCACCCATGTGGAAGATCTGGAAGAAACTACTAGCTTCTGACTTCATCCTGTCCCAGCCCTGGAAGTTGAGGCCTTTTGGTGAGTGAACCAGCGGATAGAATGTCTCCCTCTCCTCCTCCCCCTCTCCCAACCCCTCCGCTTTCCTCTCAGCCTCTCCTCTCTGTAACTCTGACTTTCATATAAATACATGAATCTTGAAAAAAAAAAAAAAACACCTGAATCTTCAAAACAACAGTAAACCTAGCAGAGCTGACTTTACATGCTCATTTACAAAGAAGATCACAAACTTTTCAAGAGTTTAAATAACTCATCTAAGATGGCAGAAACAGGTTTTTGTGGATTTGGATCTTTCTTTTTTCTTTTTATTTATTTGAAAGGCAGTGAGAGAGAGAGAGAGATTGACAGAGAGAGATCTTGCATTTGGTGGTTCAATCCCCAAATGGTCTCAACGTCCAAGACTGGGCCAGGCTGGGTCCCTGACATGGCTTTAGAGACCCAAGTACCTACACCATCTTTTGTTTCTTTCCCAGCTGCATCAGTAGGGATCTGGATCAGAAGCATAATAGCAGGGACTTGAACCAGGGCCCATATAGGATGCCAGCCTTATAGGTGGCAGCTTTATCTGCTAGTCAGTATCACCATCACATGAATCACTTTCTTTCTTAAAATACACATGTGTGTATCCATGTATTGCTTCTAAAACATGTAATGCAACAAGAACTACACATTATTCATAAATGTTCTCCAGTTTATATATAAAATAAATCACTTAAACCAAGAACACACACATACATATCTTCATAGATATATTATTTTTTTCCTTCCAGCTCCCCTTGAAGAATCCAAAAATATAGTCTTAAAAATTCAAATTTAAGAAGCATTATCCACAATGTATGAACATTAAAACAAAAGACTTCAAGACAAATACATCAAATAAATGATTCATCATGTAGAGTTACAAAGATAGCATGTAAAGTATGTAAAATAATGCTAATGTAAGCAATCAAAATTTGTAGCATGATTATATCAATGACAATGTATGTATACAAATGATCAAGCACTGTAAAGAAGTAAATATACATGAAAATAATTGTTTCATTACATTTTTCAAGTATAGCTTTTTTTTTTTTTTTTTTTGGACAGGCAGAGTTAGACAGAGAGAGACAGACAGAGAGAAAGGTCTTCCTTTTTCGTTGGTTCACCCACGAAATGGCCGCTACAGCCGGAGCGCTGTGGCCAGTGCACCACGCTGATCCAAAGCCAGGAGCCAGGTACTTCCTCCTGGTCTCCCATGTGGGTGCAGGGCCCAAGCACTTGGGCCATCCTCCACCACCTTCCTGGGCCTCAGCAGAGAGCTGGACAGGAAGAGGAGCAACCAGGACAGAATCTGGTGCCCCAACTGGAAATAGAACCCAGGGTGCCGGTGCTGCCCAAGTG